>NW_027203143.1:0-10000 GCF_024711535.1 Dipodomys merriami
TTTGTCATGTTATGTGGCAAATTTCACAAATTTATTTGTTTGGCCACTGAATACAAACTATTGTAGGATATAAGATTGGGCTGGTAACGTGGGTGTGGTTTGTCTATAGTAGCTGCTCAGTTTCTAGCAGGGGCCACTACCCTATAGTCTCTCACAGAATGTGGGGATCTCTTACAAGCTTACGGGATGCCTAGTAGGGTTTAGGTTCTGTGGCGGTGAGACTGTGGTTTCTGCTTTCTGGTCTCCTATCATACAGCCACTGTTGTCAGCTCCTAGGCACCTCCATACTTTCTTGATAAACATATTCTCCTTAATGTTTGCTTCATTCTGTTTGCATCACTGACTTCTAGAAAGGCCTTAATTTGCACTCACACCTTGGAAGTAACTCATACCAACTCTTGTGGGAACTAATTACATTTGTAGATTCTGTTTAATTTTGTTATTTACCGGAGCATATAGTGGGATTACATCCTGCCAGACTGGAAGATAAAAGACTTCCTAAGGGTCTGAGTTGTTGTGTATCACCTGATACACATAAAAAGCTATTTATTGGGGCTGGGAAGGTGGCTCAGTGGTAGAGCGCTGGCCTTGCATGCATGAGGCCCTGGGTTCGATTCCTCAGCACCACATAAGCAGAAAAAAAGCCGGAAGTGGCATTGTGGCTCAAGTGGTACAGTGCTAGCCTTGAGCTGAAGAGATGAGGGACAGCGCCCAGGCCCAGAATTTAGGTCCATGACCGGACCCCCTCCCACCCCAAAAAAAGCTATTTATTATCTGCGCACTGGTGGCTCATTCCTGTAATCCTAGCTATCTGGAGGATGAGATCTGAGGCTCCCAGTTCAAAGGCAGCCTGGGAATGAAAGGTTTATCTCCAATTAACCACTCAGAAAGATGGAAGTAGTACTGTAGCTCAACTGGTAGAGCACTCACTTTTAGCTGAAGAGCTGAAGGATTGCCACGCCGACTCCAGTGGAGTCTGCTTAGCATGGGAAACCATCTATCAGACCTAAGACAGGGGCTTCAGAGACCTATCTCTGAGTTTTGGGACTTCACCGAAGTCTACCTCAGAGAATAGGGCTTCTAAGAGGCCTACTCCTGGAAAAAGGCTGGCAAGCCCCTGGGAAAGATGTGTTTCTGCCTTTCTTTTCCTCACTGTATAGGAGTGCCTATTAATCTTTTACTGTTTCTGCTGTTCATTGTACTTACTCATTGTCAACGTTCCCCTATTCAAAGCTCTTTCTTAAGAGTGCTGACGACTCAAATATCTCATGAGTGTCTTAAAAATATGACTAACTCACCAGAGTTAAGTGCTACCCTGAAACCCCTCTTATGGAGTTTAGTAGACAAGTCATAATTAAATATAAAAGTATTGGGGGTTTCACGATGTCATCTCAGCAGAAGGAATTGTTTGTAAGAGATTTACAAGAAGCTGTAGGTGCGGCTAGAACAGAAAGAATGTATGGCAATTGCTGAGATAACTACTTAGGAGAAAGAACTTCTTATTACTCTCTTTCATTTACTAAGATACTTGCTAAATCTAAGTCTCCTTGGTGTTTACTATTAAAGAAAGAACAGAAAAGATCTTATGGGACAGTTAAGGCCTCTATAGAAATAAGGTAATGGTTAGTTGGTGACAAACATCAAAACCCATTATATTTCTTAGAGATAAGCCGGAAACAAGTGCCTATCAGGCAACCAGCTGGTGACCACCCAAGAATGAAGCCCTGAAGCAAGGTTGTGTAACCTTTTGCCCTTTCAGGCGACCAGCTGGTGACCGCCCAAGAATGAAGCCCTGCAGCAAGATTATGTAACCTTTTGCCCTTTCTTATGGAGATTTTTGCTATAAAAGTCTGTTATTCTCTGCATTAAATCGCAGTCAGCATCCACTCCTCTTGTGTGTGAGTTGTCTGTTTGCCATTTCCCCACCTATTCCAGTTCCTCCCCTAGGTGTCCTCTGTCGTCCCGACAGAACCCCATCCGCGGCAAAGGATTGCACAGAGACCAGAGTTGAATCCCCAGAGTTGAAAAAAAAAAGAAAAACATTGGAAAAAGCTATTTATTATTCTAAGTGTCCTCAATTTCAGACACTGGTAATGTTGAGTTATTGTTTGACATTAACCAATGAAGTGTGAAATTTAAGAAAATGAAAGATAGTTCCTTGGGTGGAGTGGAAAATATTTCGGCAGTTATAGGAAATGAAACACAATTAGGAGTTAAATTGAGGATACATTCAAGAGCAGTAGCCGTGGCTTCAGAGATGGGACAGAGCTAAATATGTTAGACATATGTTAAAAAGGAGAACATGGGGCTTGGAATGTAGTTTAGTGGTACAGTGCTTGCCTAGCATGCATGTAGCCCTGGGTTCAATTACTCAGTACCACATAAACAGAAAAAGCCAGAAGTTGCCCTGTGGCTCAGGTCAAAGGGTGCAAGACTTGTGCAAAAAAGAAGCTCAGTGACACTGTGCAGGCCCTGAGTTCATGCTCCAGGACTGCCAAAAAATAAAAAGAGAGAACATGTCAATAATGAATGAGGGAGGGATCCAGAAACCAAATTCCTCACTGAATATTTTCTCTATTTCAATATCATTCCAGAGAGAAAAATTAGGCATAAAGATGGTCCAGAAAGAACATACCTCATGAAGTAATACAAGATTTAAAAAAAAAATATGGAACGCTTCACATATTTGCATGTCATCCTTGTGCAGGGACCATGCTAATCTCTGTACTGTTCCAATTTTAGTATATGTGCTGCCAAAGCGAGCACTACAAAAAAATTTTTTTTTACTGCAACTGGCCTGTAGAGAGAATCCATCAGACTTAATTGTGACTTGCAATAGCACAAGAGCTCATTGTAATAGCACAAGTGCTATCTGGATATTATGTATGGGTCCTGAGCATTGATAAGAGCCTAGGTGCTATTCCTATTTTTTTCCTCAAGAATATTACTCTATTACTTAAACCACAGCCCCATTTCTGACTTTTCTGGTGAGGAAATGGAGATAAGAGTCTCATGGACTTTTCCTGGCTCACCTGGCATAACATTGGGATAACATTGGGATAACACCTGGGATAATATTAATAATGTTATCCCAAAATCTCAGCATTCTGAAGAGCTAGACTTATAGTTATGAGCCATTAGTACACAGAGAAATATTTCTTTTTCAGTGGAATGAATTAAGAATACAGATTCTTAAGGAAAATTCACCCTCAGTACTAAGTAAATCATCAAGAACAGTTCACGTGGATACACACACACACACACACACACACACACACAAGCACACAAGCAGACACACAAACCCACATAAACGTCTCAGGAATCTGTATCTCTTTCCCCTAAAGAGTAGTATGGTCTAATGGGCAAACTGTGGTGTCACAGTCATGTAATCCCAGATATCAAGAGGTAGAGGTATAGGAGTATGGGGTACTGAGGATGACTTGGGTGAAGTTAGCACAAGATCCTATATTAAAAGCAAACTGAAAAAGAAAGAAAAAGAGTTGGGTGCATGTAGGCACAAGTGGCAATTTATGTGCCTAGTAAGTTTAAGGCCCTCAGTTTAATCCTCACTTCCATGAAAAAGACAAAAAGAATAAAATCTCAGTCCATTTTGTCATTGTTTAAAATCAATTAAGCTGTATACTTCATGAGGAATATAAGGTCTATTTCAAGCCTAATAGTAGTAGCTGGATAGTCTATATAGCATGGTAGCACATGGGACAAGGCCCTGTAGGTGCATCATATCACAGAGGATCTCAGCATCATGGTATGTGCTAGAATGACAGGGAGTAAGGGGCATAGGTTGCTTTTAACAACTCATAACAGTGATAACGTTAGTCCCTTGAGAGTTGATGAGATAATATTTATCCATTTATGACTGAAACATCTTTTAAAGGTTCTACTTCCTGACACTGCTACATTGAATAGTTAAACTTCAGTATGAGCTTTGATGGTGACAGACCACTAACAGGCTTCTGACAGAGGCAGGTGAGACCATTGGAAGCCAAGGACGTTAATACAACTAGGCACCTTGGACAACTGCTTCGATCTCATTGATTCTGATATTTCCTGTATTTGGCGCCATCTCATAGTCAAGATCCATCAAGTCCATGTCTGTTCCATGTGCCAGTTTCAGTTATGCTGAGTGTTATATAAACCACTAGACAATAGGGAGAAATAGGATGGAGATAGGCACAAAAATGTAAGTTTGGCATTCTTCTTGGCCCTTAAATAACATTAAAAGATTTATGTAGGTAAGTCACGAGAAAGCTCTATGTCATTATAAAATACATATAGCCATATAATAACTACTCTATCACCCTGAAAGATACCTTGTAGAACAGCTTGTTTACACATAACACAGACACTCCTATGAACACAAAAGATGGAAAAAAACAAACAAGTTCCGGTTTACAAAAGTAATTGTCAACCTCAGAGTCAAAGCAGACACCCTGAAAACAGTACTGGAAAGAATAGGAGAAACACTAGGTCTCCTTGGCACAGGTCAAAATTTCCTTAATAGAGACCCAGAAACACAACAAATCATAGAAAGGTTGCACAAATGGGATTTCATGAAACTGCAGAGCTTGTGCATGGCAAAGGACATAACTTGCAAAATCCATAGAAAGCCCACCGATTAGGAGAAGATTAGCAATACAACAGACAAGGACCTCATATCTAAAATGTGCTTGGAACTCACAAAAATAAATCCTCCAACAACAAATCCTCAAAAAAACAACTGCACAATAAATAAGTGGGCTAAAGACTTAAAGAGAAACTTCTCTGAAGAGGAAAGAAGATGGCCAATAGACACATGAAGAAATGCTCAACATTTCTAGCTATAAAAGAAAAGCAAATCACCAAAATTACTCAAGCTGATTTAAAATTTGGCAAAGGAGCAGGGTATAAAAATAACCATCAAAAATTAATGGCTTTTCTGTATGCCAATAATGAGAAAAGCGTGGTTGAAATCAGGAAAGCAACTACATTCATAACAGCACCCCCAAAAAATATCTAGGAATTAATTTAACCAAAGAAGGGCAGGACCTCTATAATGAAAACTTTAAAAACCTGAAAAGGGAAATCAAAACAGAACTTACAAAGTGGTAAAACCCCCCATGTTCCTGGATTGGAAAGATCAACATCGTGAAAATGGCAATACTTTCCAAGGCTTTCTACCAATTTAATGCAATACCTATAAATATTCCAACCCCTTTCTTCAACGAATTAAAGAGGCTATCCAAAAATTCATATAGAACAATAAAAAACCCAGAATAGAAAAAAATATCCTTATCATAAAGAACAGTGATGAAGGAATATCAATATCAAATTTCAAACTCTACTACAAAGCCATCGTAATTAAAACAGCTTGGTACTGGCACAAGAACGGACATCAGGAACAATGGAATAGAGTTGAAAAGGCAGAAATGAACGTACAGACATATAGCTACCTAATCTTCGATAAGGGAGCTAAAAAAATAGAATGGAAGCAAGCCTCTTAAGTAAATTGTGCTGGCAAAATTGGTTAATCACTTGTAGAAAATTAAGCTAGATCCTTATATATCAATCTGCACCAGAATCAACTCCAAATGGATCAAAGCCATCTGAGTCAAAGCAGACACTCTGATGGAATAGGATGGAATAGGAGAAACCCTAGGTCTCCTTGGCACAGGCCGAATTTTTTTTTAATGGAGACCCAGAAACACAACAAATCAAAGAAAGGTTGGACAAATGGGATTGCATGAAATTGCAGAGCTTCTACATGGCAAAGGACATAGTTAACAAGATCAATAGAAAGCCTATGGATTGGGAAAAGATCTTCACTAGCCATTAAACAGACAAGGGTCTCATATCTAAAATATACCTGTAACTCAAAAAATTAAATCTCCCAACAACCAATCCTCAAAGAAACCACTTCTCCATAAATAAGTGGGCTAAAGACTCAAAAAGAAACTTCTCTGAAGAGAAAAGAAGGATGGCCAATAGACACATGAAGAAATGCTCAACCTCCCTAGCCATAAAAGAAATGCAAATAAAAAGAACAGAAATACCATCTCACCACAGTTAGAATGGCTATAATCAAGAACTCTAATAACAACAGATGCTGGAGGGGATGTGGATAGAAGGAAAACTTACTGTATTGTTGTGGGAGTGTAAACGTGTTCAACCACTTTGGAAAGATTATGGAGGTTCTCAGAAGACTCCACATAGAGCTGCCCTATGACCCAGAACTACCACTTTTGGGCATTTACCCAAATGTTCACAAACAAGATCATACTAATGCTACCAGCAAGACTATGTTTATTGCAGAATTATTTACCATAACTATGATACGGAACCAACCCAGATACCCTTCAGTTGATGAATGGATCAAGGAAACGTGGTATATATACACAATTCCATGCCTCCATAGAATTTCTTTGTCCCATTTGTTAGGAAATGGAAAGACTTGGAACAAATTATATTAAGTGAAATAAGCCATACCCAAAGAAACATAGATCCCATGGTTTCTCTTATTTGCAATAACTAGTATATGTCTGAGAAAAGCAGAAATTTTTAGACAAGTTGATGTTAGGCGAAATGAACCCCAAGATATTTTTTTTCTTTCTTGTGATAGTTTCCAACATATTTATAAATTGATTTCTTTGTTGCTTTGTATGTACCTCCCCCATGGTATAACTCCTGTTTTCACTGCATTTGATTCTGGTATCCTGCATCTTGTATATACATTTTTCTAATTTGGAGAGGGTAAGGGAAAACACAAAATGCTTAAATAGGGATACAGGTTGACCCATTGTAAAAATGCAATGTACAAGACCCTACGTTGAAAACAAACATTAGAACTTCGGAGGTGGGGAGAATACTCGTGGAGGTGGGAGAGAAGGAATGGTAGTGGAAAAACAAAGGAGGAGGCAACAATGCTTGATAGGAAATATACTTGATAGGAAATTACCTTACTCATTTAATTGTAACCCCTCTGCACAGTATTTTTTTTATAATAAAAGACATACAAAAATTAATTCAATGTATGATTATGGGCCAGTACTAGGATTTGAATTTATGGGCCTTCCACTTACTTTCACACTTCAAACTGGGATCTCTATTTGTCTTTATTTATTTAGTTTTTAAAATCAGGAATGCTTCACAAATATTCAAGTCATCCTTGCACAAGGGCCATGCTAATCTCTGTATCGTTCCAATTTTTGTATATGTGCTGCCAAAGTGAGCAATCTTTAATTTTTTGTTAATCTTTTTTTCAAGGATAAATCTAATAACACTGTCCCCTAATTTTGTATAAAATAAGTTTTAGACATATATTTAATATGTAATATATTTGTGAGATATATACATACTATTTATCTGCAGGAGTTGGGCACACTGCAACAATTGAAGGCACTGATTTAATTTCACTGCTGTCATTCTATTTTAAGACTTTTTAAAATCAAAACATAGATGACCATGATATCATCGAATGTCCTGTCCAATATAGATTTGTGTGTATCAGGCAGGCTGTACCTCATGTCACACAAGAGTGCAAGAATAATAGGGTTTAGCTCATTACATAGTGGCTTATCAGGACATAGGAAATATCCCTCAATTTGGTTGAGCTGATCTCCATTGTTTGTTCTATACTATGCCTCTGCTTTGGCTCTGCAGTTTACCATTTCAAGATGATATTTTGTTCTTTTGGAGACAGATGAATGGAGAAATGTACGTGGCCTCCATGACAATTACCTGTATCTGGTTAAAATTCATACTTTCAAATGGGATATTTGTCATCCCTGTAGAATATAAATGAGGACTCCCAAGCACCAGCTATCTACTTTGCAGCCATTGTAATTTTCATGGAAGCACTATTTTATAGGGACAAAATTATGGTACCAAATACGTCCTTCAGCAACTACCCTTGGGAAATCCTTATGCTCATGCCAAAATCATTGAACTTCACATTGCCTTTGTCATCCAACACGATGTTATTGGATTTAATGTTTCAGTCATTTTCAGTTTCATTAAAGTAATGCACAGTCCTCACAATCTGTTTGAATAAACTCCTGACTTCATTCTTGAATAGGCGGTATGATTTTCACATTTGTCTAAGGAGGTCTCTGGATGGCCAGTTCCACTACCAAGTATTTGTGCTCATACTTTTCCCTCACCTGATATGACCTGATCATGTGTGGGTGATGGAAAATCTTAATAATGTCCATCTCATTTAAACATTTTTTTGTGGGTCCTGGGGCTTGATCTCTGGGCCTGGGCACTGTCACTGAACTCTTCAGGTTATGTCTACTGCTCTACCACTTGAGCTACAGCACCACTTCCAACTCTTTCTGTTTATGTGGTGCTGAGGAATCGAACCCAGGGCCTCATTTATGTAAGGCAAACATCTACCACTGAGCCACCTTCCCTGCCTGTCCATCTTATTTTTGATTTAACAATTGTTGAAATCTCATCTTCAGGATTATTTTCACTACAACCTTATTGACTACGAGGTGGTGCTAGGCCAAATTTACATATCCATAGCTTCCATAGTCAATGATTTCCTCCTTCATGGTATATTGTTCAGGGAAAATCTCCTCCTGCCATAGCTAATGATCACCTTCAAACTGTCTTGTTCAGTGAAAATCTCCTTCTCTGAAGAGCTTGAGGATAATTCATTATGTTCTTCCATCTTTCTGCGAAGATGCCAAGGAGTAAATCTACCTAAACTTAGCTAAGAAAATAAAAACCCCAGAGCAATAACCTAAAGGAAACTGTCAATGTAGCACTCAGTCCAGCAGGTCACTAGGAACTCTCAGCAATGTAATGGACTACAGAGACCACTCACAATGGTTGCAATGGACCAATCACAGCTTGGAATGAACCCACTGGATCTTCTTGTCTTGTGCCTGGAGGACTGTTGCCAAGGTTTCCACAGGGATGTGAGGTGCAGAGAGTGATGCCACTGGTGCTGCCATGGCAGAGTTGCAGGAACTTCAAGTCTATCAGAAAGTGCATTCTGTCCTTGTTGGCTTCAAGGTCCTAGGGTTGCTCCCAAATATTTTGTCCTTGAGTAGTATCCATGTCCTTATATCTGCTCCTGCCAGAACAGTGGGCATGTGCAGGAGCATACATCAACCAGTGGCTTCTATTCACTATATGTGCAAGTCTTGGAACTTGCTCCAACAATCTAAAAACAAAGTGGAATCCTATGTATTCCTAGATGCAGGGGACACATAACGAAGAGTTCAATTGGAAACTTTTCTTGACAATAAAGAGAAAATTCAAAGAAGTTGTTAAAGTATAAGAGGTGTCCCTCTTATACTTATCATCATTTCTCATAATAGTTTCCTGTGAGATAGTTTACTTCAGAATCCTTGAAATCCATAAGGCAATGTGTTGATAAGTTCAAAGTGAAGAACAAGGGCTGGAGTAGGGAACTTAGGTGGTAGAACCCCTACCTAGACAATTGGAGGTCCTCCGTTTGAACTCTCCTACTGCCAAATCCATGAGTCTTCCTTTAGAGAAAGAGGTATAGCTGTTTATTTCAATTCCATTGTGATGCTATAACAAAACTCCTTAAGACAAGGTCCCAATAGCTTAGAGAAACTTATGTGTACTCAACAGAAATTCTGAAGGACATGATCTAGAACCAAGAAAATTCAATGCGCTGAGAGGTCAGTTTCACCAGGCCTTTAATGTGTTCCCTTGTTGCTGCATTCTCACATGGTCAAAAGGCTAGAAACTTACTTAAAAGAAAATAACAGAGCTGAGAGACTTCTTCCCACCATCCAAATGAAGTTTAATTTATTTCAGATTATTATTTCTTCTGTCATGTCCCTCTTCCTCGTTTTTTGTTGTGCTTTTTTTTTAGCTGACTAGCCTTGAACACGTGAACCACGAAAGAAAGCATGTTTGGATTTCAAATATGTACCCCCAAAATTATCTGTTGCTACTTCTTCTTTGGAAGTAAACCACTTACTAGCCCCAACCCCTGTGCTTTATTTTCCTTCCTGTATCA
>NW_027203143.1:12500-104549 GCF_024711535.1 Dipodomys merriami
CTACCATTCTTGGGCATTTATCCAAAAGACTAAAAATCAGGATAAAGTAAGGCCACCTACATATCTATGTTCATTGTCAAGTTATTTATATTGCACAAATAGCTTCAATAGATGAATGAATCAAGAAAAAAATATATATACAGAGTAACGTTACTCATCAATTAGAATATTGCACATTTATAAAGAAATTGATGAACTGGAAAAATTTTTGTGAAGTCAGGATGCATGTTTTCTCTCAATTGTGGAAGCTTGGTCTATATGAAAATATACAAAGTATTGTATGCACGTACACCTAAATATATTTCATGAAGTACAGTATATGTTGGAAAGAATTTAAATGGTGTAATTCTTTAGAAAATCCAACAGTACAATAAAATGTAAATGAGGAAACTGGCACTTGAAAGATGGGTAGGAGGTGAATGAAGTCACAATTTTCAATGCATATCCAATGAAACTAGGAAAATTGAGGGGAGGAGCTGTTTCTGAGATGGGGGAGATGATGAAAAAAGTGTCACAGATTAGGATTCATTGTACTTACAATTAAAAATGTAATTAAAAATAATTATGCCTGAGCCTACCTCCTGTGATTTCCATATTCACACTGCTGAGTAGACATCCCCTTTCCAAACCATCATGAAACACCTCATCTTACTTAGAAAGGGTACAACTTTGCTGTGTCTGTGAACCAAGGAATTGTAGGCAGATTAAATTAATGCTGTCCACATATGCCAAGCCATCAATATAAGGCCAGAAACCATGAAAATATTACAAGAACTGGCAGGGGAAACACTATGACTCCTACAACACAGGTCGAAATTTTCTAACTAAAGATCCAGGATCACAAGAAATCCAAGAAAGACTGGATAAACGGGATTGCATGAAACTTAAGTTTCTGCCTGACAAAGAACATACCAAGCTAAATACAAAACCCATGGAATGGGAGAAGAATTTCATGAGCTATTCATCAAACGAGATCCTAATAGGAAAAAATATATAGATAGCACAAAAATTGCCCCCAGTAAACCCTGAAATAACATCCCAATTAATAAATGAGGTAATGACCTAAAGACAAACTTCTTAGAATAAGTAATTAAGGCCAATCAACACAAGAAGAAATGTTCAATATCTCTGAACATAAAGGAAATGTAAACAAAAACAACACTGTAATTCCACCTCACTGCAGCAAGGAAGGAAAATAAAAACATTTTAATGTGATTAGTAACAAATGCTGTCATGGATGTGGCAAAAGGAGCTCTATCACTGCTGGTGAGAATGTAAGTTGTTCAATCAGTCTGGAGACTGAGATGTGCGTATTAAGGTTTGGAGTCAACTTGTGTAGAAAGTCCATGTGATTTTTTTTATCTCCAATTGGCAACCAAAAAGTCACAAGTAGAGCTGTGGTGCAAATGAGTAAAATGGTATCTTTCATTACAAAATCTCAGGGATATTACCCACATTTGCGTTCAAGCTCCAGTACTGGCAGTGTGGGGGGGTGTCTGTGTGTGTGTGGGTCTGTGTGTGTCTATGTCTGTGTATCTGTGTGTGTATGTGTGTGTGGTGCATGTGGGGGGGAGCTAGTGATTTCCTGACGGCATCAAATGTTTTGGTGTATTTAAAGTATTAAAAAAAAACAAGGTTTAAATGTGCTGTGATTTTTTTGTGTTTCTGTATGTATGTGTCTATCTGGTATAGGTGTGGGTGTGGTGTGTGCATCTGTACGTGCATTTACAGATTTTCTTGCTTGTTCTCAACTTGTGTTAACAAAATGGCCAGACATGAAGGGTGGATACTATGGTTTAATGTTATGACAATTTTCCAAGGTTTTGTTCAAGAAATGATTATTTGAATTGTTTATTGAATGATAGAGAGGGAGGAGGAAGAGGGGGGGGAGAAAGACTGGAGTTCTAAATCTAAGACTGAAACAGACATATTCAAGAACAAGTCTGCAGAACTAGTTCCAGTGTTGTGCCTTCAGTCAGCTAGCTGTAAGAAAGCCTCTATTTGGCCATAGGTGTGGATTGTATGCAAAAAGACAATTCCGTAAAAACAAATTCAAATAGTCTGAGACACTCGCACAAGTTCTGGACATCACTTCCTCATGGGCTGCTGTTGTGCAGGCCCAATATTTGATCTGAAAAGAAACTTGGAATTACAAAATTTAAAACCCAGTCTAGTAACCACTAACAGGCCTGTGTAACTCCTTGGTCCTCATATCTGATACTGTGACTTAGTGGCAAAGGCAAAGGGCAGATTTTTAGCTATTTCAGACTTCTCCCTTAGTCCTCCCTTCTCCTTCAGTCCTGGTTCCACCACAGACTTGGTTCAGGTCTGTGACCCTGAGTGTAGATGTTTGAATCTACATGGTGTGAATGGAAATTTGGCCTCCTACTAAGATAGAAGTTTGAGGGACTTGGATAGCTGTGTGCAAGTCTCTTTTTAATAGCCTGTTCTTTGTGCACATTTAGTTTAGATGCAGGGATACATTACTATTTAGTCGCAGTGGTCACCCAATGTAGAGCAAGAGAGACAGAGTAGAGGGACAGTCATCAAGCTCACGCCATCTGTCATTTTATGCTGCTTTAATTGACATGTTCTTCATGTATTTTAGTAATTCAAGAATAAAAATTAACATTACATATAGATTTTTAATTGCCTCTTTGTTTCTGACAAAAATTAAAAGTAAAAATGAATTTAAATAGAAAGGCAATATGGTAAGAGCAGGGGAAAGGAATGGAACAATGATCATGGGCAGCTCCTGAAGTCCAATCTGGAGGTTTTATTTACCAACATCAGGTAATAAAATGAAACTATGTAACAAGACAGGCCTGCCTGCTTTTTCTCAGCAACAAGGCAGCCCTGTCTGCTTTTCTTAGCAACACAACAGCCCTGCCTGTCTTCCCTCATTTATGCCAGAGTAAAAGGGGTCAATAGACCATGACTAAAGGAGGAAATTAAAGCTATCATTGAAAGATAAAAAAGAACAAGCCCTGGATATGTCTGGAAACCTATAAAGCATCTGAAACCTTAAACACTTAGGCCTTTCAGAGACCAGTCTTTTACAGAAACTAAATATTCAGAGAGAAAGTCTAGATGTGCTCTGAGATCTGTAGATTCCCATACTCAGAGAACACACAGACCTCCCAATGACAGAATCATCCCTGCCAATAATACAACTTCCTAGTGAGGCTCAGAGAATAGAGGACAAATTAAACTTTTCTCACTGCCAGAAACCAGCCCACACCCTGAGGGCCCCAGGACAATATGGGTTGAAGGGCTCAGCCCTATTGCAAACAATGGATGAAGCTCAGAGTCCCACACTTATCTCATGATGTACTCACACTTCCTAAATGTCCAACAGCTTCCAGATGGTGTCCGTAGCCCTTCAAAAAGATCAAAAACAAGTCGTTTATATAAGGATACAGTTGGACCTATTTCAACCATGAGAAGTACAAGTTGTCATGTCGAAAATGAACTTTACAACTTGGGGGGGGAGGGTTGGTGGAGGGGGAGGGAGGATGGGAAGGGATGGGAAGGGTAAACAAAGGAGGAGGCTACAATGCTTGATTAGAAATGTACTCACTATCTTGCCCATGTAATTGTAACCCCTCTGTACACTATTTTCACAATAAAAAAACTAAAATTAAAAAAAGATCAATTTGTGATGCCTAGCTCTAAAGCCCAAACTCTGCACCCAGTGTTAGCCCTATTGAGTGACTTACAAGCCAAGTGGGGCTCTCTGATAAATTTCCTAAAACCATCGGACTCCATGCCAGCATCCAGTCACATGTCTTTTGGTGACAAAGCCTCGGGGTCATTCAAGACAGAAGCAGCCATGACCTCAACTCCACCTGCCATGGGCAGTTCAACAAGACTTACTCTTTTGCTTGCTCAAAAGTTGGTTTAATTTTGGGATAATCTCACCAACACTGTCTCCTAATATCACTGCCCCCAAAGGGTGACTCCCTCACCCAACCAAACAGTCATACAAGCTGGAGGTGTTGTCTTTGGACAGGACAGACTAGCCTTACCATGAGCCCATATCCAGGGGCTCCTCTTCCCCCAGATGCCTTGGAAAGGGCATCTGCTCCCTCCACCAGCAGGCCTACCACTCCTCCCATACTTGCACTGAACACAGCAGCGTCTAGCCAGATGGACACTGCATGTCCATTTTGTGAGAGCTGCTGTCTCCAAGTTCTATGGTTGAGGAGATGCTAGGCAGGTTCTTGTGCTGGCAGGTGGGCCAGGGGACTCTGCAAAGCCATGCAGCAAGGATTCACCTACCAGCGTGCCCAGTGTGCAGCTGGCCAAGCCTCATGTCTGCTTGGGCTCTTGCTTCCCTGGATCTGCAATATTATGGAAACTTCAGATTCCCCCTGCCAGACCAGAATTGAATTGCCCACAAAGAGCACCAAGTACTCCTGGTCCATCTACTGCAGTCTTCAGCAGTTTCCTCCCACCAGCATGGAACTCTCTGGTGCAACCAGATTTAGAGGGATATTTCTGGATAGCAAGCAAGTCTAGTTTTTTTTGGAGCCAGCAGTCTACTAATATAAGCTCATCATCTGCCCCCTGCCAACCTGGAGAGCCCTGCCCCACCCAGCTCCATTGCCCACCCTGTGTTTAGGGCCCCCCCTGATCTCAGATTCTGCTCCTGAATCTGCCCATGTGTTCTGAAAAGAGCCCAGAGAAACCCTTGGCATTTGTTGTGCCCCAGAAGTCAGGCCACAGTGAGGCTTCTGCAGCCCCCAGCCTTGCTCCAAGCATAGCCACCAACCAGGTAATACCCCCAGGTTCCAACGCAGACCTCTGATGTGTAATAAAAAGAGGCTGTGCTTGTGCTGGCACAGTCACCAGTCAGTAGTCCTGGCACAGGGGCATCTGCTAAGGCCACCCCATGTAGCTGTGGGGCTCTGACATCAAGACAGAAGCAGGAAGGTGCACACATGCAGGCTGCCTTTGAGAAGCTCCTCTTACAGGTGCAAGCTTGGTGGCCTTTGAAGCACAATATGACACTGCAGAAGATCACAGCACACTAGAAGAACCCAACAAGCAATGTCCCTGTGATCAGAGACCTGACTGAGGCAGGAAATGAGAGAGAGAGAGAGAGAGAGAGAGAGAGAGAGAGAGAGAGAGAGAGAGAGAGAGAGAGAGAGAGAGAGAGAGAGAGAGACAGACAGACAGACAGACAGACAGACAGACAGACAGACAGACAGACAGACAGACAGACAGACAGACAGACAGACAGAGACAGAGAGAGACAGAGACAGAGACAGAGAGAGACAGAAAGAGAGAGAGAGAAGCTATGTGTGCTTTATACTTATTTCAATATCCTTGCTGAGTAATGCATATTTTTATCAAGAAATAAAGAGGAGAACTTCAAACTCTAACTCTGATGAAGTAGCTAAGATCAATCTAAACTTCTTACCATAAACAATCACAAAAGTGGGAGCTATGTGAAACTATATATGTATATAAATGTATATATAATATAAACATGTAGGCATATATATATATTCACATATACAATGTGAATATATCATGCATAATGCATATATGTATACAGAGATTTGAAGGAATAAAAACCAATACCTTCCCAATTTTGATTGAAAGCATGAACCCTTCTATGCAGGAATCTATCAGATCAAAAAAGTCAATTAACATAATTACACAGGTACGAATTGACACATTCTAATTAAACAAAAACAGAAAACATCCCAAAGTACAAAGACACAACTCATCACACACAAATCATCTTCAATGATATTAAGACAAATTTCTCATCAGAAACTAGATTCACTATTAGACAGTAAGGACAAAAAATTTAAAGTGTTACAAGGACATATCTAAAACCCACCTTTCTAACAAATATACTTCCTCCAAATGTAAGAGATGTGCTAAGTACCTACCGATGGCTCAGGCCTATAATCCTAACTACTCAGGAAGGTGAATTGTGAGGATGGTGGCTCAAAGCCACCCTGGAACTTGTCCCCTCAGGAGGAAGTGCTAGTCCTGGGGCTACAAATCAGGGATGGATACAATACCGAGCTTTTTCTGCAAGACTAGTGGCTTACCACATGAGCCAAAATATAACTTGTGGCTATACTTGTTTTGTCTTGGTGCTTGAAATAAGGCCCTGAGTGCTGTCCTAGAAATTGATTGCCCAGTTTGCCACTTGAGTCACAGCTCAACTCGTTTTCTTTTTTAATTCTTGGTAGCTAATAGGAGATGAGTCTTATGCAAAGGCCAGCATGAATCAGTTTTTTGAAATCTGAGGATCATGGTTCAAAGCCATCCAGGGCAGGAAAGTCCATGAGACTCTAAGCTCTAATTAATCAATGAAAAGCTGGGAGTGGTGGAGCTTTATCATTGTACAAAATAGCACAAGTTCAAGCCATAGGACAGCACACAGAGAAAGGCTCATGGACTTTGTTGCATGGGCTATTTTTGAACCATTATCCTCAGATTTCAGCTCCTCTTCATCTTCTCTTCTTTGAAAATTTTATTGGTCCTCTGGCTTGACCTCTGACTCTGGGGCCTGTATCTTACCATTTCCACTCAAGGCTGGTGCTTTTACAACCTCAGCCATAGCTCAAGGTTTTGTGCTGTGTGGCTGAAGATGAGTCTCAAGCATATTCCTGCCCAGGCTGATTTGACACTGCAATCCTTAGAAGTCAGCCTCTTGTATAGTAAGGATTACACACATGGCCAGCAACATTTGTGTCATTTTAAAACTTTCATATGTGCGTGCTTCCACCTTCTTTTCTTATTGTCTTCATTTTTGCTTGTCCTATGAGTAAAATTTGCAGCTCAGATGCTGTCTCAGTGCATATATGGGAATAACCATAACATTTGGCTTTTTGGGGGAAGTTAATTGGAGATAAGAGACTCATGTAGAGCTAAGCTAGATTCAGGAAACTGAAAATTGAGGAAAGTCCTTAACACTCTTTTCTTCAATTAACCACTAAAAATCTGAAAGTAAGTAGGCCTTTGAAGAAAATAGTACAAGTTCAAACACCAGGATTGGCACAGAGAGAGAGAGACAGAGGGAGACAAAGAAAGACAGTTACAGAGAGAGAGATCTTATGTACTCATATAACTGAGCTGAGCTTTAAACAATATCCTCAAATTTCAGCCTGAGTAGCTAGAATCACAGATATGAGCCACCAATGATTGGTTCATTGAAACCTCTGGTACTGCCTCTTTTTTCTCTTCTTCTACCCTTCTTTTCATTTATTTAATTATTTTTGTGTTTGTTGGTCCTGGAGCTTGAACTCATAATGGGCCTGGCTTGATACACGAGGCTCAAATCTGTCCACCATAGTTTGAAAGCAGCCTGAGCAAGAAAGTCCATGAAACTCATTTCCATTCAATCAACAAAATCCTACCTCCAGTGTGGCCACCACACAGAAAACAGTCTCCTGGAATTTCTTGACTGGGTTTGC
Organism: Dipodomys merriami; assembly: GCF_024711535.1. Classification (NCBI taxonomy): domain Eukaryota; kingdom Metazoa; phylum Chordata; class Mammalia; order Rodentia; family Heteromyidae; genus Dipodomys; species Dipodomys merriami. The sequence continues at coordinate 19,943 of NW_027203143.1, forward strand.
CTTTACACTGGATCTTATATTTCAGTCTCCTGCATTTCTAGAATTACATGAGCCAACAGTCCAAGGTTCTCTAATTCCAATCACTTAATTCGCTTATTGTAATCCTGAGGCTGGATCTCTGAGCCAGGGCACTATTTCATAGGTTTTTCCTCAAGGCTGGTGCTTTCCAACTACAAGCACATCCTCATTTCTGGATTTTTTTTTGCTGATTAGTTGTATACTTAGGCACTTCCCTGCCCAGGTTGGCTACGAACAACAACCTTTAGATTTCAGCTTTCTGAATCACTAAGACTAAACATATCAAACAAATATTCATGGATAATTTTTAAACTTCAATTAAATTTTCTCACACCTTTTTTTCTTTGTTTCCCTAGCCTTGAGGCTTGAAATCAGGGCTTGGGCACTGTTCCTGAGCTTCTTTTACTGAAGGTGAGGACTCTATTTATTGAGCCATAGTGCCACTTTCAGGCTTTTCTATTTATGAGGTACTGAGGAAACAGACCCAGGAATTCAAACATGCTAGGCAAGCACTCTAGCACTAATCCATATTTCCTGCCATTCTTACATTTTTTATTTGCATTTTTATTTCCTTTAATATGCTGCTCCTGGGTCTACAAATTAGCCCAGGTGCTATCCCTGAGGTGTTTACTCAAGACTAGCAATGAAAACATGAGCCACCGCACAACTGTGGCTATTGTTTTTTATGTTATTTGGTTTTAAGTAGCTACTTAGAGTTGAGTATATGAATTCTCCTATCTGGGCTGGCTTTCAACTGTGATCCTCAGATTTGAGCCTCCTGAGTAGCTACTATCACAGGTGTGTGCCACCTACGCCTAACTCATTTTAAACTCTGAAATTGGCTCTTTCTTCTCCCACCCTCCTCCACATTTATTTATTTTATTCTTTGTATGTATGTTAGCCCTGAAGTTAATATCAAGGTCTGGGTGCTTTTTCAGAAATTATTTTCTCATTTCTGCGATTGAAGCCACAGCTCAATCGCCAGGTTTAATTTTTCTTCCTTTTGGAGATAAGAGTCTCATGTAAAGCCCAGCAAGACTTGGGAGGCTGAAATGTGAGTATCATAGTTTGAAGTCAACCTGAGCAGGAAAGTTCATGAGATTCTTTTTATCAACTACAAAGATTCTGAGAGTGGTAGAGCTCCTACACAAATTCAAGCACACACAGAAAAAAAAAAACTCATGGCCTTTCCTGTTTGGACTGGCCTTTAAATACTATCTTCAAACTTCAGCCACCTGAGAGCTAAAATTATAAACATGAACCACCAGCGCCAGGCTTATTTTTTAAATCTCAAATGGTCATTCCTTCTCTTCTTTCAGTTTTGTTTTTGGTCGACTTTGGGCTGAATTCTGGACCAGGAAACTACTTCCAGGGCTTCACCAAATTTCAGTACTTTACAACTACTATCACACCTTCATTTCCAGCTTTTGCTTGGTAGTTGAAGATAAGAATTTCAATCACTTTCCTAGCCAGGCTGGCTTTGAGTTGTGATCCTCATATTTCAACTTCCTCAGTATGCACAAATAAACCAGCAACCCATGACTCATTTTGAAATGATAATTTTCTCTCTCTCTCATCTTTCATAATTTGTGCTCTTTTTTCTTTGTTTTTGTATATTTTTGTGCTGGGACCTCAGCACCAGGGCCTGTGTGCTGTAAAAGAGCTTTCTGTTTAAGACTAGGAATATACCAAATGAACCAGAGCACAGCTAGTGTCATATTTTTGGTGACAAATGAGACATAAGGGTCTCATCGATTCTCCTACCTGAGCTGGCCTTCAATGGTGATCCTCAGATTTCATCCTCCTGAGTAGCCGATAGAACATTGGTGAGCTACCAATGCTTGATTTATTTAAACCTCTGTCATTGGATCTTCCTTCTGCACTTCTAGCCTCTTTTTCTTTAATTCTTCTGTGATTGTCCTGAGCTTGAACTCATGGCCTGGTTGCTGTCCCAGAAACTGATTGCCCAATTCTGCCAATTGAGCCATAACTTAATTCCCAGGCTTTTTTTTTTTTTTTTTGCTTTTTGACAATTAATTGGAGATAAGAGTCTGAGGAAAGCCTAGCATGAATCAAGCCAGGCTGAGAAGGAAAATTCATGAGACCGTGACCTCCAATTAACCACTGAAAATCTTGGAGTGGTAGAGCTCTGTCCTTGTGCAAAATAGCACAAGTTCAAGGAGGCTCACACACAAGCTGCAAGATGGCACACAGATGCACACATACACAAAATGTCTCATGGATTTTCTTGCATGCATTAACTTTGAATTGTTGATCCTCAGATTTCAGTCTCTCTTCTTCCACTCTCCTTTGCATTGATTGTTTGTTATTTGTAATATTTAGTTGCCCTGCAGCTTGACCTCTGCCTCTGGGGACTGTTTCTTAGATTTTAACTGAAGGCTGTTGCTTTACCACATCAGGTCCGGCTCAGGGCTTTGTGCTAGATATCTGGGATAACCATTTCAAGCACGTTCCTACCCAGGCTGACTTGATACCACAATCCTCAGATGTCGAATTCTTGTGTAGTTAGGATTATACACAGGACCAACAACCCTTGTGTCATTTTAAAACATTAATATGTGCTTGCCACTAACTTCTTTGTTTACTTTTTATTTTTTGCATGTGCTGCTGTTCCTGGTTCTACAAATTGGGGCTCATATTCTGTCCTAGAAGTTTTTATTCAAGCATATCCTCTATTACATGAGAAACAGTATAAATTTTTGGCACTTTTTGGGTGGGTGTTATTTAATTACAGACAAGAGTCATGGACTCTCCTGCCTGGGCTGGCCATGAACCATCGTCCTCAGATTTCAGGCTCTTGAATAGCTAGTAAAACATGTATGAGCCACCGATGCATGATTCATTTAAGGCTTTGTCACTTGCTCTTCCTTGGTTACTTCTACTCATTTCTTCTATGCATGTCCTGGGGCTTGAACTGAGGGTCTGGGTGCAGTCCCAGAAAACATTTGCCCAGTTCTGCAATTTGAGCCATAGCTCAACGTCCAGCTCAATCAGGTGACTGAAATCTGAGGATCATGTTTCAAAGCCAGCCTGGGCAGGAAAGTCCATGACACTCTTATCTCCAAGTCAACACCCAAAAGCTGGGAATGCTAGGGCACTAAGCAAAAGATACTACAGAAACACACACATACACAGAAACACACACACACACACACACACACACACACACACACACACACAAACTTTCACACATAAACACACAAAGTCCCCTGGACTTTGCTTTTTGGGTTGGCTGGAAACTTGATCTCAATATTTCTGCACCCATGGATCAACTACAGCCATGATCAATAAGCACCAGGCTTATATTTAAATTTACAATTGGCCTTTCTTCTCTTCTCCTACAATTTTTAGCACTAAGAATTGAACTCTGGGTCAGCAGTTTTTTAAATTGGCTTTTGCACCAAACACAGTAGTTTGTATCTACAATCATATCGGCACATCCAGCTTTTGGTTGGGTAGATGGGGTTAACAGTTTCATGTACTTTCCTGCCCAGTCTAGCTTTGAACCTAGAATGGATAGGAATACACACGGGAACCAAATCCATGGCTCATTTTTAAATCTTAGTTTTCTCTTTATCCCGTCATTTTTAAATGAGTGGGTTTTTCTTTTTTTGGTTTGTTTGTTTTGCAATGCATGTCTAGGACTTCAACTCAGAGCTTAGGTGCTGACCCAAACTTTCTATTTGAGACTAGCACTCAACCGAATGAGCCAAAGTACAAATTGTAGCTTATTTTTGCTGGCAAATTAGACATATAAGTCTCATGGACTCTCCTGCCTGGGCCAGTCATAAACCGTGAATCTTAGATTTAATTCTCCTGAGTACCTTGTATAACATGTGTGAGGAACCAATGTTTGATTCATTTCAACCTCTGTCACTGACTCTTTCTTTTGTACTTCTATCCTCTTTTTATTTCTTCTGTTTGTTCTCCAGCTTGAACTCAGGGTCTGGGTGCTGTTCCAGAAATTTTTTCCCAGTTCTGCCAGTTGAACCACAGCTAAACTCCAGGATTTTTTCTGTTTTGGTGTTTAATTAGAAATGAATATAATGTAGAGCCCGACCAGATTTATGAGGCTGAAATCTGAGAATGAAAGTTGGTGCCAGCCTGGGCAGGAAAGTACATGATATCTCCAATTATAACCACTAAAAAGCTGAGATTAGTAGAGCTTTGAGCAAAACAGTACAAGTTCAAGCAACAGGACTCACATACAGACATACACACACAAGTCGTTGGGACTTTCCTACTTGGTCTGGCCCTTAAATATTATCCAGATTTTACTCTCCTGAGTAACAAGAATTTGAGTCATGAGCCACCAGTGATGGGCTGATTGGCTCATTGCAGCCCATAGTTATTGGTTCTTCTTATCTTCACGTCTTCTTTGCATGTATTCATTTCATTTTTTGTGAGTGCGCTGGTGCTGGAGCCAGAACTCATGCAAGGCATGGCCTGTTTCAGGAGGCTAAAATCTGACCATCATGGTTCAAAGCCAGGCTGAGCAGGAAAGTCTAAGATCCTTACATCCCATTACTGCCAAAATTGTGGAGTACTACAGTTGTAGCAGAAGCATGGCCAACAAACAACTGTCTTCTGGACTTTCCTGCTTGAGTTGGCCTTTACAGTGGATACCCATATTTCTGCTTCCTGAAGTTCTAGAATTACAGGCATAAGTCACCAGCCCCAGGTTCTCTTCTTATTAACATTTTTGTGACCCTGAGGCTGGATCTCTGGGCCAGGACACTGTTTCATAGCTTTCTCATTCAAGGCTGGTGATTTACAATTCCAATTACAGCTTCACTTCTGTTTTCATATTTGTTTGTTTTGCTGGTGACTTGGTGATAAGAGACCATAACACTGTATGTATCTTAGTATTTAGGATTACACTAAAAATCCAAAAACTCATGACTCATTTTGAAAATTTAATTGGATTTTCTTACACATTTCTTTATTTTCTACTTTTTATTTCCGTATGTATGCTGGGCTTGTAGCTATAAATCAGAGCCTAGGTATTGTCCCAGATCCTTTTTTTTTTTTTTTTTGCTGGTCGAGGGGCCTGAACTCTGGGCCTGGGTGCTTTCCCTCAGCTCTTCAGCTTGAAGCTAGAGCCCTACCATGTGTGCTACAGTGCCACTTCTTGCTTTTACTGCTTATGTGTTGGTGAGGAATTGAACCCAGGGCCTCATGCATGCATGCCAAGCACTCCCCCCTTGAATCACCTTCCCAGTACCAACCCAGTACACTTTTAATACTAGCCCTCTAATAAGTGAGCCACAGCACAATTTGGAGCTTTAAAAAAAACTGTAGTTGGCTAATAGAGTTGAGTCCATGCACTCCCATTCCTTGGCTGGCTTTGAACATTGATTCTCAGATGTGAGACCCTTGAGTAAGTACAATAACAAGTGTAAGCTACCTCAGTATTGCTCATTTTCAACTCTGAAATTGGCTCTCCCTTTTCTTCTTCTATTTTTGTTCTCATTTATTTATTTTATTCTTATGTGTGCTGGTTCTGGAGCTTGATCGCAAGGTGTGGGTGCTGTCCCAGAAATCATTGTCTCATTTCCGCCATTGGAGCTACAGCTCAACCTCCAGGTGTTTTTTTTTTCTTCTTCTTCTTTTTGGTGGTTCATTGGAGATAAGATTCTCATGAAAATCACAGAATGAATCAGTAAGCTGAAATCTGAGGATCACAGTTTGAAGTCAGTCTACACAGGAAATTCCATGAAACTCTTTACCACCAATTAGCTGGTAGTGATCCCACTAATGAGCTGAGAGTAATAGAACACTAGCCTTGAGTAAAGTAGAACAAATTCCACTCGTCACACACAGAAAAAAATGTCCCATGTACTTTGCTGCTTGGGCTTGCCTTTAAATGTTATTTTCTGATGAGTTCCATGAAGATGGCAAAGGAGCAGCTGGAGGCTAAACAAGCTCTACATACAAAGCAGTTTTAATGTTCCAGTGAACAGTCCTATGCCAGAGAATCAAACAAGTGTGCCATCACGGTATAGAGAGTTAGGCCAGAGAGAGAAAATTGAGGCAAGGAGACAGATCTGAGTACTTGCCTGTAGCCGAGGCTGTGGCGGTGGTGGCAGCCGTAGCCACGATACCTGCAACACAGATAGTCAGGTACAAAGGTGCCAGATGTGGTGGGCAAGCAGATTCTACTCAAAACCAGCAAGAAATGACAAGGAGCACACATCTTCATCCTGCAGTTCACAGACCAGAGACGACCCAGGAACCAAGACTCCAGCATGAGTAGAAGCCTGACATCCTCACTTCTTCTCAGGGAGAAGAGGAGGGAAGGCCACCCCTCCCTCCCTCTACTGGAAATCTCCATCTTTGATACTGACAAAGGACTGGCTGAGCAGCTAACTCCAAATCAGGCCTTGGAAAAAAACAAAAACAAAAACAAGAGTCATTTAGCAGGTCACAGGAACCTAACCTGACCTTCCAGGCTCAGCTCCCCCCAGGGAAAAGTCAACCAGCTTGGGCCGCCAGCCCCAGGAGTGGCTTTCTTCACTGGGTAAACAGAGACAGAGGCTGCCCCTTCCTACAGCAGCCTTGACAATCAATTGAAATTCAGTAAAAATAAACTCTGAGAATGGCTCCAGGCTGGGCTATGTGAGTTTCTCAGAAGCTAGCTTTTCAAGGATGACACTGCTGAAAGGCTTCAACTGTACCCAGAACCTAGACTCATCACAGCATATCCAAACTGGAGGAAACAGCCATGTCCCTCTTTTATGATACTCAAAGCAGATCTCTCTCCCATTGAAGTAGCCTGGAAGGAGGATCACAATATCCTTGATAAATCAAAGCATTTTTCTGCCTGATCAAACTGACTTAAGAAACCATCCAAGCTACAGTAATATCAAACACCTCAAGCAGACTAGAGACTCCAACAAGAGACTGGTTACAGACACAAGGGAGATCCTGGATCGTCCCATCCTCAGAAGAAATTTAAAGAACTCTTTTTTGTACCTTTTATTAAAAAATTACTTTTCTACAAGTTTTTTTTTAATTTTAATTTTAACTATAATTTTTTTTGTTTTCTGTTAACTTTTTTCTTCCTCTTATAATTTCTATTTTAGGGGTATATGTGTGTGTACTTTTTTTTCTTTAATTTTTTTTTTTGTTTAGCTTTACTGATCATTTGATCCTTTTTTTCTTTCCTTCTCATTCTTTTCACTTTTTTTCTTTCATTATTCTTTGCAAGACTTAATTCCTGTTTTGCTCATCTTCAGATGTACCCGTAGTTGATTATTAGATCTTAGCCCCATTTTGTACACACTTAGTCCAGAAATTTATTACTCAATTGAAAACTGCCTAGACATAAATTTCTTAATAGCACTACTACCTCTTTTTATATTTTAAGCATTTTTATTTTTAAGTTCGCCACAGCTCCTTTCTATCCCTCCCCTGCTCTTATTCTATCCACATTCATCTCTGGATATTGTTTTCAAATTTGTATACTTCTTAAGTGTTGCACTTCTTAATTATTAATATTTGTTTTTGTATTTTTTCTTGTCTCTTCGCTTTCTCTTCTTTTTTTCCTCTTCCTCTGTTATCATTCTATCCAACCTTTTTCCCACTTTGAGATTAAGACTTAGTTAACTCACCCTCTGCCTTTCCACATCCCTCTATTCTATTTTTATCCACATCTCTCCCTAAACCTAATAATTTCTGTTTGCCAATTTCTTCTTTGTGGTTCGTAGCCCATTAATACATACTTGTCTGATGTTGAATAGGTATATCTGTTTAACTAGATTGTATCTGCAGACTATTGACTGTGCAATTACACACTTTGGTTGATGATTGCCTTAAAATAGTGTGCTAGGACAAAACTGGTTTACTTTCATCGCAAATGGGCAGGGCAATCCAGAAAAACACAAGAAAAATGACAAGTACAGGTATCTCAACCAGCCCTACAAAAGATTCTTAAAGATGTCCTACACATAGAAAACCAACAAGAACATAATAAAGGCCAAGAAACTGCACCCAAACTGAGAATCCAAGAACCATAGGAAGAACCCAGTTTTCCCAGCCCCCAAGAAGGTGGATAAAACGGCAGGAACTCCCAAACACCTGTCTCTCAACATTAACGGTCTTAACTCTCCAATTAAGTGACAGAGACTGTCTCGTTGGACTAAAAAGCATGATCTTTCAATCAGGTGCCTTCAGGAGTCACATCTTGCCCATAAACACAAACATATTTTCAGTTTGAAAGTCTGGAACAAAACCTACCAAGCAAACGGCCACAATAAACAGGCAGGAGTTGCAATCCTAATATCAGATAAAATAGACTTCAAATTAAAATTTGTGAGAAGAGTTAAAGAAGGTCGCTACATACTGATTAAAGGATCTCTCCTTCAGGAGGATATTACAATTCCAAATATCTATTCACCAAACAACAGAGAACCCAAATTTATCCACGAAACACTACTTTCCCTCAAATCCGACATAGATCCAAAGGCATTAATTGTTGGGTACTTTAACACACTACTTTCCGCACTAGATAGATCAACTCGACCAAAACTCAACAGAAAAACCACAGATCTAAACAACTGCATAGATCAACTATATTTAACAGACATCTAATGAATATTTCACCCAGCAGCATCAGAATAAACGTTTTTTCTCAGCAGCACATGGAACATTTTCCAAAATAGACCACATTTTAGGACACAAAACAAACTTGTCCAAATTCAGAAACATTGAAGTTTTACTTCTCATTCTCTCAGACCGAAAGGGAAGAAAATTAATACTCAACACCAAAAGCCACCAAAGAAAATCCTGTAACACATGGAGGCTGAACAACACACTCTTGAAGCACCAGTGGGTCATGGAAGAGATTAGAAAGGAAATTCAAATGTTCATGATATTCAACAAAAATGAACAAAAAAAAATACCAGCTCCTCTGGGACACAGCAAAAGCAGTACTCATGGGCAAGTATATAGCTCTGAGCTCCTACATCAACAAATTGGAGAGAGCTAAAACCAACAATTTAATGAGACATCTGAGACTCCTTTATAAAAAGCAGCAAGATAAACCCCAATCCAGTAGATGGAAAGAAATAATTAAAATTAAATCAGAATTAAATGTATTAGAATTCAAAAAAAAACAAACATAGGAAGTATCAACAAAACAGAGTTTGTTCTTCGAAAGAAATGGACAGATCCTTAGCAAATCTTATCAGAAAAAGAAGAGAACACACCCAAACAAATAAACTCAGAGATGGGAATGAAAACATCACCACAGAAACATCCAAGATTCAGAACATCATGGGAATTCTTCTCAAAACTTTATGCTAATAAGTTTGAGAAATTGGCAGAAATGAACCTTTTCCTAGCAAATATTTGCATGCCGGGACTAAACCAAGATAAGTTTAATCATCTGAACAGAACCATATCAAGCATTGAAATAGAAATAGCAATAAGACACTTCCCATCTAAGAAAAGCCTAGGATCAGTTGCCTTTACAACAGAATTCTACAAGGCCTTCAAAGCAGAGCTCACACCAATACTCCTCCAACTCTTCAATGAAATTGAAAGAGAAATTTCACTACTGAACTTATTCTATGAAGCCATCATGACCCTCATCTCAAAACCAGGCAGGGACTCATCAAAGAAAGAGTTCTATAGACCTATTTCTTTGGTGAACATTGATGTAAAACTTCTCAGCAAAATTTTGGCCAATCGACTTCAACAATTTATCCAAAAAATCATACATCCTGATCAAACAGGATTCATTTCAGGGATGCAAAACTGTTTCAATATATGCAAATCAGTTAATATTATTCATCACATCAACAGGAGCAAGGATGAGAACTACATGGTTATCTCGATAGATGCAGAACAAGCATTTGACAAGATCCAACACCCCTTTATGGTGAAGGTTCTGGAAAAATTAGGAATCCATGGAACAGTCCTCAATAAAATAAAGGCTGACAAACCTACAGCCAGCATTATACTTAATTGTGAAAAACTACAGCCATTTCCTCTTTACTCACAAATGAGACAAGGATGTCCACTCTCTCCCCTGCTCTTCAATCTGGTATTAGAATGCTTAGGTACAACAATAAGACAAGATGCAAACATAAAGGGGATCCAAATAGGGAAAGAAGAAGTAAAACTCTCTCTCTTTGCAGATGACATTATCTTCTATTTAAAGAATCACATAGACTCCACTCCCAAATTTCTCCAGCTGATTCAAAGCTTTGGCAAAGTATCAGGGTATAAAATTAGACCCCCCAAAATCAATGGCTTTTCTGTATGCCAACAATGAGAGAAGTGTGCCTGAAATTCGGAAAGCAACCCCATTTGTAATAGCCCCACAAAAAATAAAATACCTAGGAATTAACCAAAGAATTGAAGGACCTCTATGAGGAAAACTTTAAAAACTTAAAATAGGAAATCAAAACAGAACTTAGAAAGTGGCAAAAACCCCCATTCTCCTGGTGTAGAACGATCATCATCTTAAAAATGGCAATACTTCCCAAGGCTATCTACAAATTCAATGTGATACCTCAAAGGTTAGAATATGTGAGGCAGTGAACATTTGTTGCTTGTTTCAGAGTAGAGCAACACGTAGTGCTAAACCACCTGGTTGTGTGCCCTTATAAGACCTGCAAATCCTTAGCTTGGGGCTCTCCTCCTGGGCTTCTCTGTGTTAGAGCATAGGTCAAGGCCTTAGCTGCAGCCCATCATTTAAATAAAACAGCTGTAGAGTCTGACTATTGGTGGTCTTCTTGGTGGTTGTCCTGCGAACTTGGCATAACATTAGTGGGGGCTCATCCAGGATACCCGCAAAGACCCCCGAGACTTCAGACTCCAAAGGTAAAACTGTGCTTTCTTTGTTAATTTGTCTTGTCCTGTCATTTGTCTGTTTTGCTTTTGTTTTCCCTTGTGAGGATGGCCGCTCCGATACCTAAAGGGTTGTCGAAGGGGACAGGCTTGCTCTACAAACCTGGAGGAACTGGGAGATGCCCCAGATCCTCTTGTGGGGCCGGGGTAACCCTACTGTGTGGAGCTGGGGTCTTTGCAACCACACCGTGTGGGGCGGGAGGATCCCCGCTGTGTGGGTGGGGAGGGTTATTGGAACCCCGCCGTGTGAAGCTTTTTTTCATAACTGTCAGGCCTGTATGTGTTTTGTTTGTACTGTTTATTGTTTGTTTGTTTGTTTTTTTGACTATAAGACTGATGGGACTGGAAAACATGGGCACCACTCCATCTGGCCTCCTAGACTTACATAAAGAAACTAAGATAGAGGAAAAGAAATTGTACCTCCCGGTTTTTCAGGGTGATAACTTGGAAGAAATGTTTCCTCTCCCATACTCCCAGGTTCCTTTTGCAGAATCTGAGAATGATCAAGAGGAGGAGGGAGCTATAGAACCCTCGGCACCTGCCCTTAAAATTTCTGAGGGGCCGGTCACTCGACAATGCCATGGTATCAACACCCCTTTTATTGCAGCTGTTTTTGCCTTAAGAGCTGTAGGTCCTGTGGATGCAGATGGTCAACAGCTACTCCAATACTGGCCATTTTCTACTAGTGATCTATACAATTGGCTCACCCAAAATGCCCCCTTTTCTGCGAAACCTCAGGATTTAATTTGTTTGCTTGAAATTATTCTCTTTACTCATCAGCCCACTTGGGATGATTACAGTCAGCATTTATTTACAGGTCCTTTATACCACCGAAGAGAGAGATGGTATCCGAGAGGTGGCCCGGAAACATATCCCTATCCCAACAGGAGCGCCCATTGTGGATCCTGCCCTGATCACTGCCTATTTTCCTGAGATCCAACCAACATGGGACTACAATATGGTTGAAGGTAAGGAGCGACTCCTCATCTACCACCAGGCTCTGTTGGCAGGTCTCAAGGCAGCGGCTCACAAACCTATTACTATGGCCAAGGTTTATGATGTAAGACAGGGAGGAAGTGAATGTCCGGCAGAATATCTTGAGTTGCTTATGGAAGCTTTTAGTCAATATACCCCATATGATCTTGAGAACCAGGAGTCGCTCAGATGATTATGTTTGCCTATACAAATCAAGCTGCACCAAACATAAAGCGAAAGTTGCAGGCTCTAGACAGATTTGGTGAAAAGTCTATTAGGGATCTAGTAGCCACGGCAGAAAAGGTTTACAATAAGAGAGAGACCGGAGCAAAGACAGAAAAGGAAATAGAGAGAACATGAAATTGAGCATGAAAAGAGAGACTAGGCCAAGGAAAAGAGGCTAGAATTGTTGGACTCGCCACTATCGCATGCTGAGCATACCTGGTTCACAGATGGCAGCAGTTTCATTTGAGATGGTAAAAGGTACGCAGGGGCAGCAGTCACACTGAGATAGTGTGGGCAGAAGCTCTCCTCCAGAGAACGTCTGCAAAAAGAGCAGAACTAGTGGCACTAACAAAAGCCCTACAAATGGGAAAAGGGAATAGACTACATATTTACACGGGCAGTCGGTATGCTTTTGCCACTGTGTATGTCCATGGAGCCATTTACGAAGAGAGGGGGCTGCTGACAGCTGAGGGAAAAAAATGTTAAAAACAAACAAGAAATTTTAAACCTCATCCGGGCCATATGGGAACCAGCAAATATTGCCATTATGCACTGTCCTGGCCATCAAAAGGGAACTGATTCTATAACCAAAGGAAAAAACTTGGCCAATCAGGCCGCTAAGGAGGCAGCCCTCCAGTCCAGCGTGGAAGTACTGACTTTAGTAGACCCAGGGCCATGAACTTTGACTCCTGAGCCTCAGTACTCCCAAGAAGACTTGGAGTGGATAAAGAAAATTCCCATGGCCTATAAACCCCTGGACAGAGAAGGAAAAAAAAGACTGGTGGAAAAATGGTGAGGGGAAACTTATCTTGCCACAAAGATTGGGCAAAGGGATTCTTAAGAGAATCCATCGGGTTTCTCACATGGGAACCCGAAGATTGCAAGACTTGCTCTGACACTCAGAGGAAAGTTAGGCAAGGAAATCAACATATTGAGGACATTGTTAAAAATTGTAAAGCCTTTCAGCTCAGCAATACCCCCAATCAACAGGTTACAAAAGGAGCTCGCCTCTGTGGAGATAGGCCAGGTGTGTATTGGGAAGTAGACTTCACAGAAATTAAAACTGGAAAATTTGGATATAAATATTTGCTAGTTTTTGTAGACACCTTTTCAGGATGGGTTGAAGCCTACCCAACAAAGCATGAGACCACGAACTTCCTGGCTAAAAAGACCCTGGGAGAAATCGTACCCTCGTATGGCTTCCTATCCACCATCGGGTGGGACAATGGACCCGCCTTCGTTTCAAAAGTAAGTCAGGGAATAGCTGTGGCACTGGGGAAAGATCAGGGCTGGTAGAAAGAATGAATAAGACTCTAAAGGAGACCTTAACTAAATTGGCCTTGGAGACTGGCGCAGACTGGGTATTGCTCCTTCCTTTTGCCTTGTTTAGAATAAGAAATTCACCCTATCGGCTTGGCTTTACTCCTTTTGAAATAATGTATGGACACCCTCCACCCATTATCCCTAGCCTTCAGACTGAACTGCTGGCTGAATTGGATGATAGTGAATTTCTGTGTAAGCTTGACTATTTACAGCTGGTGCATAAGAGTATGTGGCCCCAGCTTAGAGCATTATATGATTCTGCTTCTATTCCTACCTCCCATTTGTTTAAACCAGCGTCAGGGTGTTTGTTTGAAGGCACAACTTGAGATCCCTGGGAACCACTGTGGAAGGGACCTTACATGGTGCTATTGGTTACACCTACTGCCCTTAAGGTGGACGGCATTGCTGCTTGAATCCACTGCTCCCATGCCAGACCGGCTGACCCCTTTGCCCTGGACGACCATGGGGAAACATGAGAAGTCTCCAAGCATCCTACTCAGCCAATCCACATATGCCTCAAGAAAAGAAACATGGAATGATTGTTATTGGTTTACTCGTTCAAGATCAAGAGCTGTTGGAGTTTAGTTTTGGGCCAGAGCCATAAGATTGGGGCTCAGGACCAGAAGTCAAGGAGGGGGGAATGAAAGTTTAGAGTATTTGAAGCAGTGACCATTTGTTGCTTGTTTCAGAGCAGAGCAACACGTGGTGCTAAACCACCTGGTTGTGTGCCCTTATAAGACCTGCAAATACTTATCTTGGGGCTTTCCTCCGGGGCTCTGCTGTGTCGGAGTGTAGGACGAGGCCCGAGCTGCAGCCCATTTAAATAAAACAGCCATAGAGTCTGACTCTCGGTGGTCTTCTTGGTGGGGATCCTGCGACCTTGACATAACAATACCTATCTATATCCCAACCTCATTCTTCAAGGAAATAGAAGAGATAATCCAAAAATTCATATGGAACCATAAAAGACCCCAAATAGCAAAAACGATCCCCAAAAGAAAGAAAAATGCTGGAAGAATACAATACCAAATTTCAAACTCTACTACAAAGCCATAGTAATCAAAACAGCTTGGTACTGGCACAAGAATAAACTTCAGGACCAATGGAATAGAATTGAAAACCTTGAAATGAACCTACAGACCTATCGCCATCTAATCTTCAATAAGGAAGCTAAAAAAACAGAATGGAAGAAATACACCCTCTTCAGTAAATTGTGCTGGCAAAATTGGTTAATCACGTGTAGAAAACTAATGCTAGATCCTTATATATCACCGTGAACTAGAATCAACTCCAAATGGATCAAGAAAATGTGGTATATATACACAATGGAATTCTATGCCTCCATCAGAAAGAATGACATTTCCCCATTTGTTAGGACATGGAAAGACTTGGAAAAAATTAAATTAAGTGAAGTAAGCCAGGCCCAAAGAAACATAGGTCCCATGATTTCCTTTATTTGCAATTACTAGTATATGTCTGAGACAAGCAGAAATGGTCAGATAAGTTGATGTTAGGAATTGAACCCTAAGATATGTATTCAAATATTTTTTTCTTTCATGTGATTGTTTCTAACACATTTATAAGATTATTTCTTTGTTCCCTTCTATGTCCTTCCCCCACGGTATAACCTCTACTTTCACTGTATTTGATGTTGTTATAATTTGTGGAGGGGAAGGGAAAAAACTAATCATTTAAATAGGGATACATGTGGACCCATTGCAACAATGATACGTACAAGTTGTTATGTCAAAAATGAACTTTACAACTTTGGTGCGGGCGAGGAGGATTTGGCGGGGGTACAGGGAGGTGTATGGGTTGGTAAGGGGAAACAAAGGAGGAGGCTACAATGCTTGATAAGAAATGTACTCATTATCTTGCCCATGTAATTGTAACCCATCTGTATAGTATTTTCACAATAAAAAAAGAAAAAAAATGTGATTTTCTGGCTTTAGCCTCCTATGTAGCTAATACAACCTGTGTAAGACACCAGTGATTGATTAATTCAAAACTCTGTCACTGTCTATTCCTTTCCTTCTTCTACATTTCTTTATTTCTTTTGTGTTGGCCCTGAGGCTTGAACTCAGGCTATTAGTCTTTTTATGTCTTTTATATAACTTGATTCAGTTTTGTTGTTCTAAAGTTTTATTTGTTTATGTTGCTATTTCTATTTTATATGAGTAAATTTATATATCACCTGTAGTCCTATAAAGTTTTTTGTTGTTGTTGTTGGTGGTCGTGGGGCTTGAACTCTGGGCCTGGGGGCAGAGCCTCAGCTATTCAGCTCAAGAAAAACACTCTATCACTTGAGCCATAGGTTTCTGGATGTTATTTGGAGATAAGTCTCACAGAGTTCCTGCCCATGCTCATTTTGAACTGTAATCCTTAGATCTCAGCCTCCTGAGTAGCTAGGAATACAGACATGAGCCACCAGCACCTGGCCAAAGTTGTATGTTTTTGTTTTGCTTGCTTGACTGATTAAAACCTAAAATTGTTCATCTGTTGTAAAATTTGCAATAGTTTTATCGCTAAGAATAGTGAAATATTTAGAATTATGTATTTTGAGAAAATATAGCCGATTAGGTTTTATTGTTTTAAAATAAAGAATATCTTTTTTGTATACCCTGAAGTCTGAGTTCAGAACATGTAGTTATTGACAGGAACCCTCCTGTGTGAACCACATCCTTGTTCTCATTTTTTAACCAATCATCTATTAAATAATTTGAAGTTCATAAGGCATCTTTTGTTAAGAATAAGTAAAATAAGCTTAAACTCCTGCATTTTGAGTAACAAAATAAATCCTATTATTAAGAATGTATAGACATAAAAAAATGAAACATCCTAAGAACAAATAATCTTATCAATAAATAGGCAAGTGAATTGACTAGATAGTTCCCCAAACAGATATAGGTGTCTAAGGAATATTTGAAAATATTCAACTTGCTTAGTAATCAAGGAAATGTAAATAAAATCTATGTTGAACTTCCATCTCTGCCTAATCAGAATGCCTATTATAAACAAAAACAGGTATATTTTAGATATGAGACCCTTGTCTGTTGAATGGCTAGTGAATCTGTAGGCTTTCTCCTGATCTTGCTAGCTATGTCCTTTGCCATGCAGAAGCTCTGCAACTTCATGTAATCCCATGTGTGCAACCTTTCTTTGATTTGCTGTGTTTCTGGGTCTCTATTAAGAAAATTTCAGCCTGTGCCAAGGAGACCTAGGGTTACTCCTATTCCATCCTGTAATGTTTTCAGAGGGTCTGCTTTGTCTCCAAGGTCATTGATCCATTTGAACTTCATTCTGGTGCCGAGTGATAGATAAGGATCTAACTTTAGTTTTCTAAACATGATTAATCAATTTTGCCAGCACAATTTTGCCAGCACTGAAGAGGCTGTCTTTCTTCCATTCTATTTTTTAGCTCCCTTATGGAAGATTAGATGGCTATTTGTCTGTAGGTTCATGTCTGCCTTTTCAATTCTATTCCATTGTTTCCGAGGACTGTTCTTGTGCCAGTACCAATCTGTTTTGATTACTATGGCTTTGTAGTGGAGTTCAAAATTTAGTATTGATATTCCCCCAGCACTGTTCTTTCTGTTAAGGATCATTTTTGCTATTCAGGAACTTTTATTGTTCCATATGAATTTTTGTATTGCCTCTTCTATTTCCTTGAAGGATGAGGTTGGAATATAAAACAGACAAGAGTTTCATATCTAAAATATACCTGGATTTAAAAAAATTAAATCCTCCAACAACAAATCCTCAAAGAAACAATTGCCCAATAAATAAGTGGGCGAAAGACTTAAAGAGAAACTTCTCTGAAGAGGAAAGAAGGATGGCCAATAGACACATGAAGAATTCCCCACCTCCCTAGCCATAAAAGAAATGCAAATCAAAACAACATTAAGATACCACCTAACACCAGTTAGAATGGCTAAAATCAGGAACTCTAATAACAACAGATCCTGGAGGGGAGGTGGACAGAAGGGAGCCTTACTACATTGTTGGTGGTAATGTAAACTTGTTCAACCACTTTGGAAAGTAGTGTGAAAGTTCCTGAAAAGACTCCACATAGATCTCCCCTATGTCCCTGCAATCCCACTTTTGGGCATTTACCCAAATAATCACAAACAAGACCACACTAAAGCTACCAGCACAACTATGTTTATTTCAGCATTATTTACTATAACTAAGATCTGGAACAAACCCAGATGCCCCTCAGTAGATAAATGGTAAAGAAAATGTGGTATATATACACAATGGAATTCTATGCCTCCATCAGAAAGAATGACATTGTCCCATTCGTTAGGAAATGGAAAGACTTGGAAAAAATATATTAAGTGAAGTAAACCAGGCCCAAAAATACATATGTCCCATGGTTTTCTTATTTACAACAACTAGTATATGTATGAGACAAACAGAAAAGGTCAGATAAGTTGTTGTTAAGTGAAATGACCCCAAAATAAGGATGCACATGTTTTTTTTTCTTTCTATTGTTTCTAACTTATTTATATGTTGATTTCTTTGTTGGTTTGTATGTCTTTCCCCCACGTTATAACCCTTGCTTTCACTGAATTTGATGTTGTTATAATTTGTGAAGGGGAAGGGAAAAACAAATTGTTTAAATTGGGATATGGGTGGACCCATTGCAACAATGAGATATACAAGTCATGTGGGATAATGAACTTTACAACTTTGGCGAGGGGGGCATGAGATGGGCGGGGGGTGTGAGATGGGAAGGGATGGGAAGTGGAAACAAAGGATGAGGCAACAATGCTTGATAAAAAATGTACTCACTACCTTTCCCATATAATTGTAACCCCTCTGTACAGTATTTTCACAATAAAACCAAAAAAGAAAGCAGAAATACTCACAAGGAGGTGGGGGGGAAGGTACCCTACACAATATTGGCAAATAAGTGAAACAGTGTAGCCCCAAAAGAAATCAGTGTGGAAGTTCCACACAAGAAATCCTACATATACTCCTGAAGAAATGTAAATCATCCCTACAGTAGAGCTATCTGCACACACATTTTTTTCAGCAGGATTCAAAATAATCACATTCCAGAATTGGCCACCACAGGCAGAATAGTGTGTAAAACTATTATCGCCAATTAACAATAAAAAAAATCTGGGACTATACCTGTGCACCAAGTGGCAGAGTACCAGACTTGATGAAAAAAAGCCAATCAAGTGATTAAGGCCCTAGGTTCAATTCTCAGAACTGGCAAATACACACACACACACACACACACACACACACACACACACACACACACACACACACACAAAATCAATGCTTACTATATTTTTTAGCCAAGCTTCTTATTCACCTTATATCCATGTACCTATGACAGAGCTAAATATAATGGGAAAGCAATATTTATAATGATAAATTCTATTGAAGAACACCATTTCTTTTTCTTGTTTTGTTTTATTTATATGGTCACTGGGTTTGAACTCACAGCCTGAGTGCTGTCCCTGATCTTTTTAGCTCAAGGTTTGTGCTCTACAACTTAGCTACAGTGCCACTTCCAGTTTTGTGGTAGTTCATTGGAGATAAAGAATCTCAAGGAATCAGAAATCTACACACTGATTTCTAACTGCAATTCTCAGATTTCAACTTCCTGAATTGGTAGAATTAGAGGCCCAATCCACCAATGCCGGGCTAGAATCTGATTATTTTCACCACTGCTCATTGGAAAAGTTCAATTCTTTTTACTCCAGAACACTTGCCAAGCACAATTCTCTCTGGATGGCAATCGAGCAAATAGAGAGGCGCCAGTAGCTCACACCTGTAAATCCTAGCTATTGAAAAGTCTGAGACCTGAGGGTAATGGTTCAAAGCCAGTCAGGGCAGGAAAATCTGGGGGACTTTTAGTCCCAATTAACACAAAAAATCCATATGTTCAGCTGTGATGCAAGCAGTAGAGCTCTACCTTGATCAAATAACTCAGGGATAGACCTCGGGCGCTTTCAAGCACAAGGATGTAGCAAACCCTGGGTCCCTCCAGATCAGGCAGGTAGCCAACCATGGCATGGGATCCACATCATTTTCATCTCCAACTTGTTGGTCAGACTCCTGTGAGTCCCTTGTCCAAGGTGCTGGCTGTAGGATCTGGTCCCTGAGAGGCTTCCATTGAACTTCTCTATAGTTCATGGTCCACTTTACATAATGAAGACTGCTGCCAAATTGGTGTGTGTGTGTGTGTGTGTGTGTGTGTGTGTGTGTGTGTGTGTGTGTGTGTGTGTGTGTGTGTGTTTGTGTGTGTGTGTGAACAGCACATTATAATTAACATTATGTCATAATATTCTTATGAGAATTGTGTGCTTAACCCATGTGAAAAAAACTAACTAGTACCAAAATACCCAAAAAGGACCAGCTGATATTAGTACCAGTTATGGGTTAGTATTAACACTAGCATTAGTATAAATCAGAGCACATAGAAGGACCCATCTGATCTACCAGTTGAAAATTCAAGAATCATTTCCTCCTCTGCTGCATCTCAGGCAGTCAAAGACAAATCTTTTCAACAGACTTGGGGAAGAAGGAGTTAACTCCATCTGTAAGGCCCAAAAGAATCCCCATGCTGATATATGAGTACTATCACACACACACACACACACACACACACACACACACACACACACACACACACACACACACACACACACACACACACACACTCACTCACTTGTAGGTCCAGCAGTATTCCCAAGCATCTCCCCTGATCTGTGTACTCTATACAGCAAAGGCTAGAATTCGGTGGAAATAGGAGCAAAGCACCTTGTACACACTTCACCAGCTGTTAGACTGGTCTTCCACTGCCCAGTAATAGATGGATGTAATCTTTGTTGCTCTGCTCTGAGCTGCAGGAAAAGTGTCTTGCCTTGGGAGGACAGTGAAGGGATTAGTGTATCTACACAGGTAATATGAGGAGTCCTGCATCAGGAAAATACCTCTTTTAAGTGCTAGTTTATTAGAAAGCTTTGAGCACACTTGGCCAGTACTAACATATATTCATGTATTCTCCTTATTTTATTTAAATAAAAATCAATATTTATGAACTCTCATTTCTCCTTGGTTCTTCTGGTATATTCCTGTCATGTCTAAGGCTTCACTTTAAAGCTTCATTCCCCCTTCTCTCTGGTGAACTTTCGTGAGAGTTATCAAGTAATTTTCTTATTTAATGCAACCAAGACGATGCTGATGAAGAAAACAGTGTTACCTTCAGGTTAGCTTAAATATCTGCTTTGATAAAGGAAGATGAGGGTCTTACAACCTTCATGCCAAAGGTACTGCCTCTGGAGATAGGGAATTGCATTTCCTCTGCTTTCCTAGCATCCAGGGTAACCTCTGGTCTCCCAGTAAAGGAATTCCTTTCTAAGAAAAAAAAAAACATTCCAACAAATTGCAGAAGGCCAGCAATCCACATTATTTCTGCTTAAGAACACTTCTCCTACCATATACTGATGATTCACACCCATATCCCTAGCCATTCAAGAGTCTGAGAGCAGAGGATCTCGGTTCAAAGATTTCTGGGGCAAGAACAGTCCATGAAACTTTTATCTCATTCACCACAAAAAGCCAGTAGGAGAGTGATGGGCCAAGCGGTACAGGACCACCCTTGAACAAGAGCTCATGGACAGTGCCCAGTCCTGGAGTTCAAGCATAATGCACACACAAACACACAGAGACACAGACACAGACACAGACACAGACACAGACACAGACACACACACACACACACACACACACACACACACACACACACACACACACACACACAAAAGCTCGAAGTGGAGATGAGGCTCAATACTATAAGTTTAGTCTCTTTTTTTGTATTTTTTATTTTAAAAATCCTTGTTAGAGGGGTTGGTTACAGTTACATGAGCAAGGAACTGATTACATTTCCTATTGAGCATTGTTGCCTCCTCCTTTGTTTTCCACCTACCATCCCTTCCCTCCCACATCCACAAATACCCTCCCCACCCCCCACCCCCCACCAAACTTGTAAAGTTCATTTTCAACTAAGTGTTTTGAACATCTTATTGTTACACTGGGTCAACCCACATCTGCAAAAACACAAAGTTAATCTTACGTGAAATTTTTTACTAAGGGAAAATGTCAATGCCCAGATTTCAAGCCAGAATATCAATACACATTTTTTAAAAAGACTACTTTTGATAAGCTTACCAGACATAACTGATTCTCTTCTTTTTATGATACTGAGGTTTGAACTCAGGGCCTCATGTTTTCTAGATACACACTCTAATATTGAGCCACAGCTGTAATTTTTGCACTGTTTTTTAGACAGGGTCGCATTTCCTGCTCAGGTATTCAACTGGATTTCAGTCATCTTACTTTCCTCTGCAACTATTGCTGGGATGAGAGGTGCACACCACTATGCACAGCTTCCTCTGTTCAGATAAGGTCTCACAGAATTCTGCCTGGGTTGACCTGAAAACATAATTTTTGCAGTCTCAGACTCCCAAAAAGCTAAGATTATAAGTGCAGATCACTAAGCTCACCTTATTGAAGCCCTAGATTCAATCACCAATACAAAAATTGAAAATAAAAATAAATTCAAATGGAAAGACAGTATGGTAAGAGCAGGGAAAAGGGATGGAGTAATGATCCTGGGCAGCTCCTGACGTTCAATCTGATGGCTTTATTTACCAACACTGGAAAAGAAAATGAAACGATGTAACAAGAGAACCCTACATGCTTTTCCTTAGCAACCAGACAGTCCTGCCTGTCTTTTCTCATTTATGCCAGAGCCAAAGGGCTCAGTAGACCACGAGTAAGGAAGGAAGTTAGAGATGTGTAAGATGAAAAAGAACAAGCCCTGGACATGTTGGAAATCAAGACAGCCTCTGGAACCTTAGAACTGTTAAGTATTTCAGACACTAGTATCCCAAAGAAACCAAATGTTCAGAGAGAAGGCCAAGATATGGTCTGAGGTGTATAGATTTCCTTATTCAAAGAACACACAGACCTCCCAATGACACAATCCTCCCTGCCAACAGTAGTCTTTCACAGTGAGTCTCAGGGGGTAAACCAACTGCCCTTTTCTACCCACCAGACACCAGCCCACATCCTGAGAGCACTGACAGCAGGGAGAGAGGGTTCATCCCTATAGCAACCCAAGAATGAAGCTCAGAGGACCACACCTAATTACATAATGTACTCAGACCTCATAAAGTTCCAACAGCTGCCCGAAGGTGTCTTTAGCTCTTCAAAAGGATCATGCTGTGATGCCTAGCTTTACAGCCCAAACTTCCCACCCAGTATTAGCCCTGTTGAATGGCATACAAGCCAATTAGGGCTCTCTGATAAATTTCCTAAAATAATCAGGCTCAATGCCAGCATCCAGTCACTTGTCCTCTGGTGACAAAGCCTCAAGACCATTCAAGACAGAAGCAGCCATCACCTCAACTCCACCTGCCATGGGCAGTTCAGAAATCCTTACTCTTTTGCTCCCACAGGCTAGGTTTAATTTTGGGATAATCTCACCAACACTGTCTCCTAATATCACTGTCCCCAAGGGCTGACACCCCTATCCAAGCAAATAGTCAAACAAGCTGGAGGTGTCCTCTTTGGGGAGGACAGACCAGCCATTCATGAGCCCATTTCCAGGGGCTTCCCATCCCCCAGAAGCCTTGGATGGGTCATCTGCTCCCTCCAGCAGCAAGCCTACCACTCTTCCCAGACCCAAACTGACCGAAGTATCCTTTAATAAGCTGGAAACTCATCTCCAAGTTTGGAAAGCTGCTGTCCCCAAACTCTTTGGCTGAGATGGTAGGCAGCTTCTTGTGCATTCAGGTGGCCCAAGTTGAACCTGCAAAGCCATCCAGCAAGGTTTATCCTACCAGCCTCATCCCTTGTTCCCTTGCCAACCTGGACAGCCCTGCTTCTTCCAGCTCCATTGCCCACCCTATCTTTAGGGTGCCTCTGAGCGTAGTTTCTGCTTCCTGAACTTGCCCACATATTCTGAAAAGTGCACAGAGAAGCCTTAGGCATCTCTTGGGCTCCAGAAGTCAGATCACAGGGAGACTTCTGCATCTCCAAGTCTTGCTCCTAGCACAGTCACCAATGGAGCAGTGCCCCCATGATCCAACGCAGACCTCTTACTTGGGTAAAATAAGACCCTGTGCTTGTATCGCCCACAGTCAGCAGTCAGCAGTCCTGGCACATGGGCATCTACTGAGGCCACCCCAGTAGCTATGGGGGCTCTGACATCAAGACAGAGGCAGGCACACCCAAGCAGGCTGACGTTGGAGCAGCTCCTCTTCCTGGTGCAGGCATGGTGGCCTTTGAAGAAGAACATGACAGTTCACACACTAGAAGATCACAGTACACACTCTAAAAACTTGGTAAGCAATGGCCCTGTGCTCAGAGACCTGACAGAGGCAGGAAATCAGAGAGAGATAGAGAGGGAGACAGACAGAGAGACAGAGAGAGAGAGAGAGAGAGAGAGAGAGAGAGAGAGAGAGAGAGAGAGAGAGAGAGAGAGAGAGAGAGAGAGAGAGAGAGAGAGAGAGAGAGAGAGAGAGAGAGAGAGAGAGACTCTAGGCTATCTCTGATTTGGGTTTCAAAATCCTTGCCGAGAAATGCATATTTTCACCATGAAATAAAAAGGAAAACTGCTAACTCTAACTCTGACGGAGTAGCTGGGATCAATCTAGACTTCCTAACATAAACAATCACAGAAGTGGAAGTTATGTGAAAAATAAATATATGTATATATAAAATAAATATGTAGACATATATGTATATTCACATATATAATGTGAATATGTAATGTATGTATAATTTATTATGTATATATGTATAACGTACAGGGAGAAAAAAAGAAATACATAGTGTTTGACAGAATAATGACCAAAACGTTCCCAAATTTGATTGAAAGAATGAACCCTTCTATGCAGGAATCTAGCAGCTTAAAGAAGTCAATTAATGTAAGTACACAGGTCCACACTAAGCCATTCTAATTAAACAGTCAAAGACAGAATACCTCCCAAAGCACAGACACACAACTCATCACACACAAGTGATCTTCAACAATGTTATGACAATTTCTTATCAGAAACTAGATTAACTATTAGCAAGGGCAACAAATTTAAGGTGCTAAGAGGACATATCTAATAGCCACCTTTCTTATTTTATTTTATTTTTTTAGTGTGAAAATACTGTACAGAGTGGTTCCAATTACATGGGCAAGATGAGTACATTTCTTATCAAGCATTGTAGCCTCCTCCTTTGTTTCCCCTTCCCATCCCTTCCCATCCTCCCCCTGCCCCCCACCCAATTCTCCCTGCTTACCCCCCACCCCGCACCAAAGTTTTAAAGTTCATTTTTGACATAATGACTTGTATATCTCATTGTTGCAATGGTTCCACCTATATCCCTATTAATCTTTCTAACAAATATATATCCTTTCTCCAAATGTGAGAGATGAGCTAAGTACCTAACGATGGTTCAGGAATATAATCTTAGCTACTCAGGAAGGTGAAGATTGTGGCTCAAAGCCAGCCTGGACCTTGTCCCCTCAAGAGCAAGTTGTAGGAAAGCTACCCTTGAGTTGGATGGAGTCCTTTTTGCTTTGTCATTGCTGGAACAAGATATAAGATAAGGTGACCATCAAGAATGGAGGCTATTGTCTAGTGTCTCCACGGATGCAATTTATGAGACTCAGGAGTTTTCCAGAAGGTCAGAGGATTTTGACCACTGATGTAGTGGTTTCAGGAATGGCATAATAGTGACCAGAGCAACCACAAGCCCACATGGAGTCTTAGCAACAGTCTTTGAAGACTATAAGCTAGAGTATCAATGCTGGCAAGCTATGATTGGTCCACTTTTTCTCTGACCTCACTGGCTCAGACTTTGATTGGTCCATTTCCTCTATGATGTCACTATGCCTGGCTGTGATAGCTCCATTTTGAGATGTCATGCAAGGTACATATGAAGCCAATGTGCTCCAACCTATGTCTTTTAACACCTCTAGGAGCTCTTGATTGGTGACCCGCTGGACTGACTCAAAGCTAAATTCGTGATTTTTTTAGTTGGGGAGGTGAGTTGTCGTTTGGATTTTGGTGTTTCTTTTTATTTTTTTCTGAGGTTTCCATTATTTTATTTAGTTAATTTTAGATAGACTTGCTACCTGCCATCATAGCAGAAGGATGGAAGAATACAAAGAATCCTCCTCCAGATCCTTGAAGAAGGATATCATCAAACAATAAAAGATGAAAGAGCTCATCAACCATGGTACCAATGGACAAGTGAGGCTATCCCATCCTTGCCTCACACACATGAAAGTGGCAGTTAAAATATTCCTGAAGGGAGAGTCCTCCAGTCATCAGTTAAAGAATGAGGTGGTCATTTTTAAGACGGTATGGCACAAACACATCAACAGGTTGTACCAGGTGATGGAGAAGGAAGAGTATGTGTATTTCATCATGGAATTGGCCAGTAGGGGATACCTCCTGGGGTGGATCTGAAGATCCTGCCACCTATATGAGGATGAAACCAAGAGGCTCTTCACACAAATTGAAAGTGCTGTTCACTGCCCATACCAGAACAGAATCACAAACTGAAACATTAAGTACAACAACATCCTGTTGGATACCAAAGGCAATATCAAGGTCAGTGGTTTGATCTGAGCATCTGGTTCACCCTGGGGCAGTTGCTATCGAATGTATTTGCTGCTGAGCTATTCCACCACTTAAATTTTCCTGGAAGAAAGAAATGATTGCTGGGTGTCGCTGGCTTACACTTGTAAGCCTAACTATTCAGGAGTCTGAGATCTGAGGATCATGGTTCAAAGCCAGCCGTGGCTGGCTTTATCCTCTGATCAAACTCATACTGATACCAAAGACTAATTTGAGGAGGAGATGGCAGTGGATAGAGGTGGCTAGCAAAATAGTTACCACTCTTGTCAGAACAAGCTGCTGAATGTGGACCCAGGAACAGAGCAGTTCAAGACAAAGGGGAGGAGAGGGCTGAGAGATATCAAAGATAACTTCACTTGAAAGCCAGAAAGCCTCTTATTGAGATGGGAGAGATTTGTAGGTGGTCTACTAAAAGAAAGAGTTGTAAATGGGATCCACAAATGGAAATGAAAACCCTATTTGCCCAGAAAACCCCAAGAAGACAGGTAAATCAACTGCCTTAGGTTTCCTCAGGAGGGATTCCAGCCAAGGGACATCTTGTACTGCAGTGTAAACTGAATGTTGTAGTTATCAAAGCATGTAATTTTTGTGGATTGTATCAATTCCTTCCATATACAAAACTACTTGAATTACTCTTGAACTACACCCTAGTCTTTAAAAATATAGTTTGTTGAATTTTATTCCGTTATTCTTTAAGATGCAGTCTCATCATGTAGCCAAGTCAACTTCATAATTCTGCTGCCTAGTCTCCCAAGTTTAGGGTTAACAGCTGTGTACCTCTATGTCATGCATCATCCTATTGTCTGTACATTTCCTTAAGTTTTAATACTTTATTTTATCCCTTGGCAGGACTACAGTTTTGATTGAGAGGCTGGTGCTGGGCAAGCAAGTGCTCTACCCCTTGACCCCTGCCCCCAGCCCTTGCTCTTCATTTTACTTTAAATAAGCTCTTATTGTACTATTTTGCTTGGGTCAGCATCAGACTGTGATTGTAAGATTTTTCCTGCTGGGAACCTTTTTTTGTGCTTTCATATATTTTGTAAATATAATTTTTCAGCCGAGGGCCAGTGGCTCACACCTATAATCCTAGCTAGTCAGGAGGCTGAGATCTGAGGATTGTGGTTCAAAGCCAGCCCACGGAGGAACATTCGTGAGACTCTTATCTCCAATAAACCACTAGAAAACAGGAAGTAGTACTGTGGCTCAAGCAGTATAGCACTCGCCTTGAGATGAAGAGCACAGGGACAGCGCACAAGCCCAGAGTTCAAGCCCCACGACCAACAAAAAATAAAATAAAATCAAAAATAACTTTTTATCTTATTAAAATGAAGCTACACATAGGTGTTACCTTTATATAAGTCATTTTAAAATTCAAAGCCTTATTTTAAAAGAGTAAAAATGCATAAAATCACTAAAAGTTATCTCTAGAAAAAAATGACTACCAGATTAAATGTTTTTGGAGGCTGGGTCAGTAGCATTTGGTATTGTTCTCACTTCAGCTCTAGACAATGCTACATAGTTCCAGGGCTGCATGGCCTAAATAAAAACAAGTAAAAAGTAAAAAACAAAAATGATCCTTTAGGGCACAGTTGTGGAAGATTTGAAATACTTTTGTATATTTTATTGACCATTTGTACATTTCTGTGCTGATGAAAAGTGATGTAGAAATTTTGGTAGAATTTGACACATTCTTCTAACGTAACATAGAATTCCACATTACACAGCAATTCCATTTCTCATTGCATAACCAAAACAACAAAAGAAAAAAAAACTAATAGCTCATATACCAATGATAACAGCAAAGTTCAGAATAGTCAGAAGTTGGAAATACCTGGCGTGTCTATAAGATGAACAAGTTTATAAAATATTAGGTATACATAAATGGATTATGACTTATCCACAAAAAGGCTGCAATTAATATATATCTGTCACAGATGGATACAAAAATAATCTACTATTTATGTGAAACATATTGATTAAACTATTTCATAAGAGAAAATGTAAGATTAAAATTTCTGGGACAGGACATTGGAATTATCATTACTCTATGATTGTGTGGATTCCATCAGTATCTAAAAGACAGTTCACAAATAGAGGTAATTGTTACAATGCAGTGTGGATATAATTAATCTCACTGAATTTTATACTTACCTATCAAGTATGAGGCCCTGTGTTCAACCTCCAACACATCCAAAAAATGCTAAATCTTCCTTCTGTTATCTACCTTCAGTGGTAGGTCCTTTTCTACTGTTTTGATTATATTCCTCTGAGGATCTCTCGTGGATCTCTGATGTTTAGTTATTCTTTACAGGAAATCCATTATTTGAATATTAATTTTGAGTTTTAAAGGAAACCTCGTATATTAAAATGAGGGAAATGCCTGCAGTTCTAACTCAAGAGGCTAAAGCAGGAAGATCCTTACACAGTCAAGGATGCATAGGTAGGTCATGTCTAAATCCCCATGGTAGATGCTGAAAGTGCAGGGACAATTATTTGTAAGCAATTACAAGTGAGAGATAAGTTTCTGATCACATTATAATATGGTCATGTCAGCTTGTAGTTAATATTTACATGAACTTTAAAATTTTTCCTATTTCCTTTACTCAGTATGTCATTTTGAAACTTCGTACTTTCTCATTTGCCACATTTACAAAGAAACATAATTTTCCTTAGCATCATATTAAACATGGTTTTTGATTTTTTTTCTATATTACACCTACTATTATTTATTTTTAAAAGTTTTTTTTTCTGCCTGTAAGGACTGGCCACTGTCTCAGAGGTTTTGCTTAGTTCTGCCAATTGAGCCACAGCTCAACTTCCAGCTTCATTCATTTGAAAAGTCTCATGCAATGCTCAGCACAACTAAGGAGGCTGAAATCTGAGGATCCTGGTTTGAAGCCAGTCTGAGCAGCAAAGTCTGAGATTCTTATCTCCAATTAATCACCAAAAAACTGTGGGTAGTAGAACTATAGCCTTGAGTAAAACAGGGCAATTCAAGCTCTAGTACTGGTAATTACATGAACAAGTCTCATGGACTTTTTTCCTTGGGCTGGCTTTGCACTTCAGCCCTTAGATTTCAGTCTCCTGGGTAGTTAGGATTTACAGACACGAGCAACCAACCACTGACTTATTTTAATATTGCTGTTTTTGTTTTTCTTTTTGTTGTTCCTGGGGCTTAAGCTCTGGGCTTTGGGTGCTGTCCCTGTGCTCTTCAGCTCAAAGCAAGCACTCTACCACTGGAGCCACAGAACCACTTCCAGTTTTCTGGTGGTTTACTGGAGATAAGAGTCTCATGAACTTTCCTACTCCGGTTGACTTTGAACAATGATCTTCATATCTCAGCTTCCTGAGTAGCTAGGATTACAGGCTAGTGCCACCAGTGCCCTTCTGTTTCTTAGCTTTTTGACCCAAGGATGATGTTATACAACTTCAACCACAGCTCCACTTCTAGCTTAGTTTTGCTTATTGGACATAAACTTCTAATATATATTTCTGGGTAGAATGGCTTCAAACCATGATCCTCAAATTTCAGCTTTCTGAGGTGCTCCAATTATACACATTAACCACAAACCCATCGGTATTTGAAAATATTAATATGTTTTCCCCCTTTTGTCTTTTTAAATTTTTTCTTGTTTTTAATTTTTGTATATGTGCTAGCCCTGGGGCTACAAATCAGGGCCTGGATACAATGCAAGAGCTTTCTCTTCAAGACTAGTGGCTTACCACATGAGCCAAAGTGTACCATGTGGCTATACTTGTTTTGTCTTAGTGCTTGAACTAAAGCTCTGGGTGCTGTCCTAGAAAGTGATTTTCCAGTTTGCATTCGGGTCACAGCTCAATTCCAGGTTTTCTTCAATTCTTGATAGTTAATAGATGAGTCTTATGCAAAGCCCAGCACGAATTATTTGGCTAAAATCTGAGGATCATGGTTCAAACCTACTAGGGCAGAAAAGCTCATGAGACTCTTAGCTCCAATCAATCACTGAAAAGCTGAGAGTAGTAGAGCTCTATCCTCGAACAAAACAGAATAAGTTCAAGCCTCAGGATGGTACACAGATGCGAAAACAAAGCCCCATGGACTTTCTTGCATGGGCTAGCGTTGAACAATGATTCTCATATTTCAATATCTCTTCATCCTCTTTCTGAAAATTTTATTGGTTCTGTGGTTTGACCTCTGATTCTGGGGCCTATATCTTACATTTTACACTCAAGGGTGGTGCTTTACCATCTCTGCAACAGCTCAAGGCTTTGTGCTGTGTAGCTGGAGATAAGAATCTCAAGCACATTCTTTCCCAGGCTGACTTGACACTGCAATCCTCAATTGTCAGCCTCTTGTGTAGTGAGGATTACACATATGACCAGCAACATTTGGGTCATTTTAAATCTTTAATATGTGCTTGCTTCCACCTTCTTTTCTTATTATTTTTTCATTTTTGCTTGTCCGGGGAGTAGAAATTGAAGCTCAGATGCTGTCTCACGACATACATGGGACCAACCATAACATTTTGCTTTTGGGGGGAGGTTAAATGGAGAGAAGAGAATCATGTAGAGCTAGGCCAGATTCAGGAGGCTGAAAATTGAGGAGAGTCCATGACACTCTTTTCTCCAATTAACCACTACAATCTGAGAGTAGTCTATAATGGAGCAAAATAGTGCAAGTTCAAGCACCAGGACTGGCACACACACACACACACACACACACACACACACATCTTATGAACACCTATACCTGAACTGAGCTTTAAACAGTATCCTTAAATTTCAGCCTGAGTATGTAGAATGAAAGATATGAGCCACCAATGATTGGCTGATTGACACCTCTGTTACTTGTTCTTTCTTCTCTTCTTCTATCCTTCTTTTCATTTATTTCATTATTTTTGTGTTTATTGGTCTTGGAGATCGAACTCATGCAAGGCCTGGCCTGATTCAGGAGGCTGAAATCTGGCCATCATGGTTTGAAAGCGGCCTGCACAGGAAAATCCATGAAACTCTTATTTCCAATCAACCAACAAAAACCTATACCCAGTATGGCGCCACACACAAAACAGTCTCCTGAAATTTCATGATTAGGTTTGCCTTTACACAGGATCTTAAATTTTAGCAACTTGCATTTCTAGAATTACAGACATGAGCCGACAGTCTTAAGTTCTCTACTTCCAACCAGTTAATTTTTTATTGTGATCCTGAGGCTTGATCTGTGATCCAGGGCACTGTTTCACAGGTTTTTCTCAAGGCTGGTGCTTTATAACTACAACCACAGCTTCATTTCTGCTGTTTGTTGCTGGCTATTTGGAGACTTAGGCACTTCCCTGTCCAGGCTGGCTGTAAACAACCACCTTCCTTCAGATTTCAGGCTTATGAGTCACTAAGATTACACATATTGAGCAAAAACTCATGCATGGCTCATTTTGAAATTTTAATTGGATTTTCTCACACCGTTTTTTTTCCTAGTCCTAGCCCAGGCCTTGGACACTGTCCCTGAACTTCTGTTACTCCAGGTGAGAATTGTACTACTTGAGCCACAGTGCCACTTCCAGTCTTTTCTATTTATGAGGTACTGAGGAAACAAAGCCAGGTATTTAAGCATGCTAGGCAAGCACTGTATCACTAAGCCACATTCCCAGCAATTCTTACAACTTTTTATTTGTATTTTTGTTTCTATGTATGCTGGTCCTGGGTCTACAAATCAGCCCAGGTGCAGCCCCAGAGGTTTTAATTGAAGACTAGCACACCAAGACATGAGCTACAGCACAACTTGTGGCTATTTTGTTTTGTTTTGTTATAAGTAGCTACTTAGATTTGATTCCAGGAATTCTCCTACCTGGGCTGGCTTTCAAATGTGATCCTCAGATTTGAGTCTCCCAAGTGGATACCATCAAAGGTGTTTGCCACCTATGCTTAGCTCATTTTAAACTCTGAAATTGGCTCTTTCTTCTCCTATATTCTCTACATTTATTTATTTTATTCTTTGTGTGTGTGGGTCCTGAAGTTAATATCAAGGTCTGGGTGCTGTCCCATAAATTATTTTCTCATTTCTGCCATTGGAGCTACAGCTCAATCACCAGGTTATATTTTTCTTCCTTTTGATGGTTAATTGGAGATAAGAATCTCATGTAAAGCCCAGAAAGACATAGAAGGCTGAAACCTGAGGATTGAAGTTGAAGCCATCCTGGGCAGGAAAGTCCATGAGACTCTTTTCATCAACTACCAAGATGCTGGGAGTGGTAGAGCTCCTACATGAATTCAAGCCACAGGTTGGCACACAAAGAAAAAAAGCCCCATGAACTTTCCTGATTGGGCTGGCCTTTAAGTGGTATCTTCAGACTTCAGCCTCTTGAATAGCTAAAATGATAAGCAGGAACCATCAGACCCAAGCTTATATTTAAATCTCAAATGGTCATTTCTGCTCTTCTTTCAGTTTTGTTTTTGGCCAACTTTGGGCTGAATTATATACCTGGGTACTGTTTCCCAGGTTTTTCATGGAATTTCAGTAATTTACAACTACTATCACACCTTCATTTCCAGCTTTTGCTGGGTAGTTGGAGAAAAGAATTTCAGCATGTTCCTCCTCAGGCTGGCTTTGAGCTGTGATCCTCATTTTTCAACTTTCTGAGTAGCTAGGAATACACAAATAAACCAACAACCGTGGCTCATTTTGAAATTATTTTCACTTTCTCCCATCTTTTATAATTTGTACTCTTTTTTTCTTTCTTTTTGTAGGTGTCTATGCTAGGGCTTCAGCACCAGGGCATGTGTGTTGTCCCAGAGCTTTCTGTTTAAGACTAGCATTCTACCACATGTGCCAGAACACAGCTCGTGGCATATTTTTGGTGGCAAATGAGACATAAGAGTATCATGGATTCTTCTACCTGGGCTGATCTTCAACTGTCCTAAGATTTCATCCTCCTGAGTAGCTGATAGAACATCAGTGAGCTACCAATGCTTGATTTATTTAAACCTCTGTCATTTGATCTTCCTTCTGCACTTCTACCCTCCTATTGTTTAATTATTCTGTGATTGTCCCGGGGCTTGAATTCATGACCTGGTTGCTATCCCAGAATGTGATTGCCCAATTCTGCCACTTGAGCCATAACTCAATTCCAAGGTTTTTTTCTTTTCTTTTTGACAATTAATTGGACATAATAGTCTGAGTCAAAGCCTATCATGAATCAAGCCAGCCTTGGAAAGAAAGTCCATGAGATTATGACCTCCAATTAACCACTGAAAAGCTGGGAGTGGTAGAGCTCTAGCCTTGACCAAACCAGCACAAGTTCAAGGATGGCACATACAAGCCACAGGATGGCACAGAGATGCACACACACAGAGAAAATCTTATGGATTTTCTTACTTGTGTTAGCTTTGTACTGTGATCCTCAGATTTCAGTCTCTCTTTTTCCACTCTCCT
Source organism: Dipodomys merriami (assembly GCF_024711535.1). NCBI lineage: Eukaryota > Metazoa > Chordata > Mammalia > Rodentia > Heteromyidae > Dipodomys > Dipodomys merriami. The sequence continues at coordinate 53,435 of NW_027203143.1, forward strand.
TTTTATTTATTGTGTTTTATTTGTAAATTTTCGTGGTCCTGCAGCTTGACCTCTGGCACTGGAGACTGTTTCTGAGCTTTTTAACTAAAGGCTGCTGCTTTACCACCTTGAGCCCAGCTCAGGGCTTTGTGCTAGATAGCTGGAATAAGCATCTCAAGCATGTTCATGCCCAGGCTGACTTGATACCACAATCCTCAGAGGACCAACAAACCTTGTGTCATTTAAAAATTTTAATATTTGCTTGCCTCTACCTGCTTTGCTTTATTCTTTTTTTTTGCATGTGTGTGCTGTTCCTGGTCTACAAATTGGGTTCTTATTCTGTCCCAGAAGTTTTTATTCAATGCTATCCTCTATTACATGAGTCACACCATAATTTTTGGCCCTTTTTTGGGAGGTGATTAATTACACACAATAGTTTCATGGACTCTCCTGCCTGGGCTGGCCTGAACCATCATCCTCAGAGTTCAGCCTCTTGAATAGCTAATAGAACATGTATGAACCACCAATGCTTGACTCATTTAAGCCTTTGTCACTCGCTCTTCCTTGGTTACTTCTACTCTTCTTTTTTCTTCTGTGCATGTCCTGGTGCTTGAATTCAGGATCTAGGTGCCGTCCCAGAAAATATTTCCCCAGTTCTGCAACTTAAGCCATAGCTCAACTTCCAGCTAAATCAGGTGGCTAAAATCTGAGGCCCATGTTTCAAAGCCAGCATGGGCAGGAAAGTCCATGACACTTTCATCTCCAAGTCAACACCCAAAATCTGGGAATGCTAGGGCATTAGGCAAAGGATTGTACAGAAACACACACATCACACATACAAACACACAAACACACACACACACACACACACACACACACACACACACACACACACACACAAATATACACACCTATACACAAGCTTGCCGGGACTTTGCTTCTTGGCTGACCTTGAAACTTGATCCTCAGATTTCTGCCTCTTGAGAAGGAGTACAGCCATTATCACCAAGCACCAGGCTTATGTTTAAATATACAGTTGCCCTTTCTTCTCCTACAAATTTTTTAGCACTAGAAATTGATCTCTGGGACAACATACAGGTTAATTTTTAGCTTTTTCACCAAATACAATGCTTTACAACTACAATCATATCTACACTGGGAAGTTGGGAATGAGTTTCATGTACTTTTTTGGCCAGTCTTTCTTTGAACCTTGAATATCTAGGAATAAACATATGAACCAAAATGCATGCTCATCTTGAAACTTTACATTTCTCTTTACCCATCATTTTTAGTTTGTGCTTTTTTGTTTTTTTGAAATGTGTGTATAGGATTTCAACTTAGGGATTAGATGCTGTTCCACGCTTTCTGTTTTAAACTACCACTCAACTGCACGAGCCAAAGTACAAATTGTAGCTTATTTTTGGTGCAAATTAGATCTATGAGTCTCATGAACTCTCCTACGTGGGCTGGTCATGAAGCGTGATCCTTAGATTTCATGCTCCTGAGTACCTCTTATACCATGTGTGAGCAAACAATTTTAGATTCATTTCAACCACTGTCACTGACTTTTTTTTTGTACTTGTATCCTCCTTTTCTTTTATTTCTTCTCTGCTTGTCCTGCAGCTAGAACTCAGGGTCTGGGTGCTTTTTCCCAGTTCTGCCAGTTGAACTACAAGTAAATTCCAGGTTTTTATTTTTTTGTTTTTGCTTTTCATTAGAAATGAGTATCATGTAGAGCCAGACCAGATTCATGAGGCTACAAACAGGAGCAAAGTTTATACCAGTCTGGGCAGGAAAGTCCCTGATATCTCCAATTATAACCACTTAAAAGCTGAGATTAGTAGAGCCTTGAAAAAAAAAAGTACAAGTTCAAGCAGCAGGACTCACACACACACACACACACACACACACACACACACACACACACACACACACACAACACACACACACACGTCTTATGAACTTTCCTAATTCATTGGGCCTTTAAATATTTTCCTCAGATTTTAGCTTCCTGAGTAACTAGAATTACAGTTATGAGCCACCAATGATTGGTTGATTGGCTAATTGAAGCCACGGTTATTGGTTCTTCTCTTCTTCTACCCTTCTTTGCCTTTATTCATTTCATTGTTTTGTGTGTGCTGGTGTTGGAGCTAGAACTCATGCAAGGACTGTCCTGTAGAGCCTTACCTCCAATTAAGTGCCAAAAACCTGGGCGTAGTACAGTTCTAGCACCAGGATGGCCCAGAAAAAACTGTTTGCTAGACTTTCCTGCTGGGGTTGGCCTTTGCACTGGATCCCCATATTTCAGCCTCCTGAGGTTCTAGAATTACAGGCATGGGTCACCAGCCCCAGATTCTCTGCTTATTACCATTTTTTGTGATCCTGAGACTGGATCTCTGAGCCACGGCACTGTTTCATAGCTGTCTCACTCAAGGCTGGTGCTTTACAACTCCAATCACAGCTTCACTTCTGTTTTTTCTGTTTTTTTTTTTTTTTTTTTTTTTTTTTTGCTGGTGATTTGATGATGAGACACCATAACCCTCAAATTTCATCTATCTTAGAATGTAGGATTACACACATGAAACAAAATCTCATGGCTCATTTTGAAAATTTAATTGGATTTTTCCAATATATTTTTAATTTCTATTTTTTATTTCCATAGGTATGCTCAGCTTGGGGCTATAAATCAGAGCCTAGGTATTGTCCCAGTAATTTTTTCTCGTCTATCTTATTTTATTTTCTTCTTTTTATTTTGAAAATACGGTACGGAGGGCTTACAATTAATTACATAAGCAAGGTAATGAGTATTTTCTTATCAAGCATTTTTGCCTCCTTTGTTTGCTCTTGCCATCCCTTTCCATCTCTCCACCCTACCGCTGTCCCCCTGACACCCTGCACCAAAGTGGTAAAAATTTTTTCAACATAATGTCTTATTCATCTCATTGATTGTTGCAATGGGTTCAGCTGTATCCTTATTTTTATATTTATTTGTTTATTGCCAGTTGTGGGGCCTGAACTCTGGGCCTGGGAACTTTCCTTCAGCTCTTCAGCTTGAGGCTAAAGCCGTACCACTTGTGCTACAGTGCCACTTCCGGCTTTTCATGCTTATGTGGTGCTATGGAATTAAACCCAAGCCTCGTGCATGCAAGACAAGCACTCTCCCACTCAGTCACCTTCCCAGCCCCATCCAAGTACATTTTTAATACTAGCCCTCTAATGTGTAAGCCACAGCACAATTTGGAGCGTTTTAAATAAAACTGTAGTTGGCTAATTAAAGTTGAGTCCATGGGCTCCCCTGCCTTGGCTGGCCTTGAACACTGATCCTCAGATGTGAGACGCTTGTGTAAGTACAATAACAAGTGTAAGCTACCTCAGTTTTGTTCATTTTCAACTCTGAAATTGGCTCTCCCTTTTCTTCTTATACCTTTGTTTTCATTTATTTATTTTATTCTTGTGTGTGCTGGTTCTGGAGTTTGATCTCAAGGTGTGGGTGCTGTCCCAGAAATCATTGTCTCATTTCTGCCATTAGAGCCACAGCTCAACCTCCAGGATTTTTTCTCTACTTTTTGGTGGTTCATTGGAAATAAGAGTCTCATGCAAAGCACAGAATGTATCAGGAAGCTGAAATCTGTGGATCACAGTTTGAAGCCAGCCTACACAGAAAATTCCATGAGACTCTTTACCTCCAATTAGCTGATAGTGATTCCACCAATAAGCTGAGATTGATAGAACTCCAGCCTTGAGTAAAGTAAAACAAATTCAATCCTCATGACTGGCTCACACAAAAATGGCCAATGGACTATCCTTCTTGGGCTTGCCTTTAAAAGGTATTTTCTGACTTTAGCCTCCTATGTAGTTAATACAACATGTGTTAGCCACCAGTGATTGATTAATTTAAAACTCTGTCATTGTCTATTCCTTCTCTTCTTCTACACTTCTTTATATCTTTTGTGCTGGTACTGAGGCTTCAACTTGGGGCCTTGGTGTTCATCTTTTTATGTCCTTTTTATAACTTGTTTCAGTTCTGTTGTTCTAATGTTTCATTTGTTTATGTTCCTTTATATATCTCATATAAGTAAATTTTTATATCTCACAAAAATAACTTTATCTTTGTACTGGTGGCTCATACCTGTAATCTGACTCAGGAGGCTGACAGCAAGGATCACAGTTTGAAGCCAGCACAGGCAGAAAAGTCTAGGAAGTTCTTATTTCCACTACATTACTAAATATAGTAGAAGTAGAGGTATGAATCAAGTAGTAAATTGCTTGCATTGAGCAAAAGAACTCAGAGCTCTGGCTTCAAGTTACATCCCCTGGACTGGCACAAAAAGAAAACTTTCATTAGCTTATATTAACCACAAGACCACAGCTGGATGAGCTTTCCTAACTGAATTCTGAGATTACATGAGCAGAGCAGGTTCATCTCCTCACAAGGCTACTAAGCACAAAGGACCAGGCACTGTTGTAGGCAACTGGAGAAACAGATGAGAATACAGCTTCAAATGGCCTACTCCATGCAAATTTCATGCTGAAGGAGAAAACCAGAAATCACAATGATGATGTCAATGAATCAGAAGGATGGTGATGTGGGGAGACAGCTTCACATTGAGGATGGGAGGAAGAGTCATATGATCTAACAGTAGGGAACATCCATGCAATTACTGCTTTTCCACTCTGTCTCCAGTCTCAATCCCAGATCTCATTCTTCTGAGTAGCAAATTATAGGTATGAGGCACCTGCAGTCAGCTCTTTGATATAAATATCTATAATCAAAGTTTTCTAAGTTTCTTGGAAGAGTTTTGAAAGGAAGGTTCAAAATTAAATATATTGTGTGTCCTAAACATTCTTTTCATTATCTTCTAATTATTTGAATATGAGCTGTCTTCCTCATTTTTGGGAAAAATCAAGACAGTTGTTTTCATTGTTCAAATCCTGGGGAGGGAAGGAAAATCACAGCTTCTTTGCCAAAGTAGAAATTAATAGTCATTTGAACTTACCAGTTTTGCCAAATGTCTTGTCCTTGATGGGTTTTTCATCTTCAACAATGTTAGATGAATGAAATTATAAATGGGAGAAAAGCAACCACGTAGTAGCAAGTTTATCAAAATGATATATATAAGCTGTTCACTTTCTACCCAATGAAATGCCACAAACATTAAAAAAAAGTTGAATAAAAACTTGGAGCTTCTTCCTCTTTAAACACATTTGGATTTTTGTTTTGTTTTGTTTTTTGTTGGTTGTGGGGATTGAACTCTGGGCCTGAGGGCAGTCCCTCAGCTATTCAGCACAAGGAAACACTCTACACTTGAGCCACAGCACTACTTCTATTGTTCTGATGGCTATTTAGAGATAAGCCTCACGGAGTTTGCTGCCCAGGCTGACTTTGAACTGCAGTCCTCAGATCTCAGCCTCCTGAGTAGCTAGAAATAGAGACATGAGCCACCAGCACCTGGCCAAAGTTGTATGTTTTTTCAGTTTTGCTAGCTTGAATGATTATCAAGGAAAAAATAAAAACTAAAATTGTTAGTGTGTGGTAAAAATTGCAATAGTTTTATCATGCAGGATAGTGAAATATTTAACATTACATATTTGAGAAATTGTAGCTGATTAGCTTTTACTGTTTTAAAATAATAAAATATATTAAATTTTTTGTAGACACTGAAGTCTGAGTTCAGAACTTATACTTGTTGGCAGGCACTCTCCTATGTGAGCCACATCCTTCTGATCATTTTTTAATCCATCATTAAATAATTTGAAGCTCACAAATTTTCTTTTATTAAGATTAAGTAAAATAAGCCTAAACTCTTGCCTTTTGAGTAACAGAAGAAATCTTAATATCTAGAATGTATAGACTAAAAAATGAAATACCCTACGAACAAATAATCTTATCAATAAATAGGCAAGTGAATTCACTAGATCGTTCCCCAAAACAGATAGGTGTCTATGTAATACATTTTACTAATCAAGGAAATGCAAATCAAATCTATGTTGAAGTTCCATGTCTGCATAATCAGAATGCTTATTAAAAAAGAAAACAGAAATATTTGCAAGGACGTAGGGAAAGATACCCTACACAATGTTGGCAATTAAGTGAATCAGTGCTGGCCCAACAGAAACCAGTGTGGAAGTTCCACCCAAGGAATCCTACATATATACCTGAAGAAATGTAAGTCAGCCTTATAGTAGAGCTATCTGCACATACATTTTTTATTTCATGATTCAAAATAATCACATTCCAGAATTGGCCTCCATAGGCAGAAAAGTATGCAAAACTCTTATCTCCAAATAACAATTAAAAAATCTGGAAGTAGAACTGTGGACCAAGTGGCAGAGTACCAGCCTTGATGGAAAAAATCCAATCAAGAGATTAAGGCCTTAGGTTCAAGCCTCAGAAATGGCAAACACACGCACACACGCACCCGCACATGCACGCGTGCGCTCGCGCGCGCGCACACACACACACACACACACACACACACACACACACAACAATGCTTCCTCTATTTTTAACCAAGTTTCTAAATACCCTAAGATTCATGTACCCATGACAGAGCTAAATATAATGGGAAAGCGGTATTTATAATGATAAACTTCTACTGGTGAACCCAGGTCTTTTTTCTTGTTTTGTTTTGTTTTTGTGGTCATCGGACTTGAAGTCACAGCCTGAGTGCTGTACCTGAGCGTTTTTGCTCAAGTTTGGTGCTCTACCACTTATCTACTGTGCCACTTCTGGGTTTGTGGTAGTTCGTTAAAGATAGTCTCAAGGTCTCTGTCCTCCACACACTGATTGCTATTTGCAATTCTTATATTTCACCTTCCTGAATTGGTAGAATTAGATAAATGTTGGGCTAGAACCTGAATATTTTCACCACTGCTTATTGGAAGAGTTCAATTCTTTTTACTCCAGAACACTTGCCAAGCACAGTTCTCTCTGTACGGCAATCAAGTAAATATAGAGGCACCAGTAGCTCACACCTGTAAATCCTAACTACTGAGATTCGAGGCCAGTGTTCAAAGCCAGCCCAGACAGGAGAATCTGGGAGACATTTATCCCCAATTAGCCACAAGAAATGACATATGTTGAGCTGTGGCTCAAGCAGTAGAGCTCTACCTTGATCAAATAACTCAGCAATAAATATCAGACCCTGAGTTCAAGGCTCAAGACCAGTGCATATTCACACAAACACAATTTTATAACATAGTTCTAAAACCTAGCAAGGTGCCATCCTAATCCCTTAATGTCATGCTTTGCTATGAGAATTAGAAAAGTCTAGCCTCTGGCATGGGTTGCAGTCCATGCTGGTAAACAACATCTAGAGAGAGTAATTAGCTCAGAGCCCATGGGACTGGCCCAGACCAGAAGAAGGAGTGAGGTGGTGCAGACACATGGCCCCTACTCCCCAACTCACCCAGACCGAAAGCAGCAGTGAGGTGACAGGCACGCAATTCCCACACACCTAGACCTGAAGCAGGATTGAGGAAATGTAGGCACATGGTTCCCACTCACACAGACCAGAAGCGCGATTGAGGTGAGAAGGGCACTGGCCCGACTTATCCAGCCAGGAAGCAGTAATGATGTGGTGCAGGCACATGGCCCCTACCCACCCAGACCAGAATCAGCGGTGAGGTGACACACGCACCACAGCCCCTACTCCCCTACTCATGCAGACAAGAAGCAAGAGTGATGTCACACAGACACTGGGCCCTCACTCCCCCAGACTGGAAACAGGAGAGAGGTAACACAGGCACAAAGACCCCCATCACCTAGACTGGAAGCAGGAGTGAGGTGACCTGGGCATGAAGCCCCCACTCACCCAGAACAGAAGCAGGAGTGAGTTAGTACAGGCACATGGCCCCTACCCACCAAGACTGGAAGCAGTAGTGTAGTGACACAGGTAGGCGGTTCCGACTAATCCAGCCAGGATGCAGAAGTGAGGTGACGGTCTCATGCCACACCAGCGGTGCCTAGAATTCTATGGTGGCCCCATTTTCTCCCATCCTTTGTGAAGGGCTGCTGGGTTCCATGATGCACTCCGGAGGTCAAGGGGCTAGAGCCAAGGATGCTGCTGCCATCCCCCAACTGGTACTGCACCTGCTGCAGCGATGGTAGCAAACAATAAGTTCTAATTCACAGAATATATACTATGAACTATTAGTGTCTTCAGGTACTGTGCGCCAATTGCTAGTCAATTAATTTTATAGTTGCCAATGTCTAAGCATTCACTGACTTGTAAATACACTGGAATGGAAATCCTAATATCACTGATGTCTTTTAATTTCTAGGAATGATGATTTTGAACTGGCGCTTTCTGAAAAGAAGGTGAGGGAACATGGACCCAACTATTCAAGAGTGCCTCAGGGTGACACTATATTGGCCCAAGAATGAGTTGACACAGTTGGTATCCAGTTATTTTGGATAAGTCTTTTGGGTCATACGTTCTCTTTGGCCTTGAAGAGTCTTAGGCTTCTCTTTGTAGACACAGAAGATGAGAAAGTAATTGCCAAGGCTTATATAGTCAGGAGCTATTTACTTTCTGCTCTTCTGAGGTGGCATCTCACTACATAGCCAGGACAGCCTTGTACTTAATATGCTTCTGATTCAGCATGGCAAGTGATGGAATTACAGGTTTATCATACCATGCCCAGCTATCTCTTATGGCCCATTTGAAATAGAAAAACCATGACCTGTGTTCTGTATCTACTAACAAACTTGTGCAAAGATCAAATAACATACAACCCGTAGTTAAGAATATAGACTCAGGGAGGAGTTCCAGGAAGATGGTGGAGGAGAAGCTGGAGGCTAAAAAAGCATTCACATAGCAGTTTTAGAGTTCCAGTGAACAGTCCTAAGCCAGAAAATCACACCAAGTGTGCTATCACAGGACAGATAGTTAGGCCAGAGAGGGAAAATCCAGGCAAGGAGACAGATCTGAGCATATGCCGTCAGCCACCACTGCAGCAGCAGTGGTGGCAGTGGCGTCTTTACCCGCCATACCTGAAACACAGAGAGTCTGGGACAAAGGAGCCAGTCGCGGTGGTGAGTGGATTCTACTCAACACCAGCAAGAACCGACAGGAACAGACATCTTCATCCTGCAGTTCCCAGGTCAGAGACGACCCAGGAACCATGACTCGGGCGTGAGTAGAAGCCTAACGTCCTCACCCCTTCTCAGGGAAGAGAGGAGGGATGCCACAACCCCCCCAGTACCGGAGATCTTCATCTTGGATACTGACAAAGCTCGGCGGAGCTGCTAGCTCTAACTGAGGCCTTGGAAGAAAACTAGAGTCATTTAGCAGGTCACAAGAACCTAATGTGACCTGCTAGACTCAGCTCCACCCAGGGAAAAGTCACCCAGCTCGGGCGCCAGCCCCAGGAGTGGCTTTCTTCACTGGGTAATCAGAACCAGAGGCTACCCCTCCCTTTAGCAGCCTTGACAATCCATTGAAATTCTGTAAACATATACCCTGAGAGCTCCAGGCTGGGCTCTGTGAGTTTCTCACAAACTAGCCCCCAGGAAAAGCTACTGTTTGCTGAAAGGCCTCAACTCTACCCAGAACCTAGCCTCAACACAGCACCTCCAAACTTGAGGAAAAAGCCATCTCTTTATTTAATGATTCTCAAAGCAGATCTCCCTCCCATTGAAATAACCTAGGAGTAGGATCACAAAATCCTGTGTAAATCAAAGAATTTTTCTGCGTGTTCAAACAAACTGACTCAAGAAACCAACCAAGCCACAGGAAAATCAAATACCACAAGCTGACCAGAGACTCCAACAAGAGGCTGGCTATGGATACAGGATTTCCCCCACCCCTCGCAAAAAAATCAAAGAACTTTTTTTTTCTTGTTTTTTTGTACCTTTTATAAAAAATTTTTTTCAAAACTTTTTTTAAATTTTTAATTTTTTGAAAAACATTGTTTTCTAGTAACTTTTTTTTCCTCTTATAATTTTTATTTTAGGGGTATTTGTGTGTGTACGTTTGTTTTTTTTCTTTAAATTTTTTTTTTGTTTACCTCTACTGAACTTCTGATCTTTTTTTCTTTCTTTCTTATCCTTTTCACCTTTTCTTCTCTTTCTTTCTTCTTTATGTGACTTAATTGTTGTTCTGCATATCCTCAGATAAACCAGTAGTTGATTATTAGACCTTATCCCCCATTGTGTACACACTTAATCTACAAATTTATTACTCAATTCGAAACATCTTAGACTTAAATTCTTTAATAGCAGTACTACCTCTTTATACCTATATAATATTTTAAGTATTTTTATTTTTAAGTTTTTCACATCTCCTTTATATCCCTCCCCTTCTCTCATTATATTCATGTTCTTCATTGAATATTTTGTTTTCTTATATGCATAATATTTTTAATTTTAACTTTTGTTTTTTTTCTGGTCTCTATTTTTTCCCTTTCTCTTTATTCTTTTTTCTCTCTCTCTACTGTCATCCTATCCAAACTATTTCCTTCTTTGAGATTAGGACTTAGTTAACTCTCCCTGTGCTTTCCCACATCATTCTATTCCTATTTTTTACCCACATCTCGCCCTAACCCTAATAATTTCTGGTTTACCAAATTCTTTGTTGTTTGTAGCACATTAATATATCGTTGTTTGATGTTGAATAGATGTATCTGTTGAACTAGATTGTATCTGCAGAATATTGACTGTGCAAATACAGACTCTGGTTGATGTTTGCCTTAAGGTAATGTTCTTTCACAAAACGTGATATTTTCATCCCAAATGGGCAGAGTAAGCCGGAAAAACACAAGAAAAATGCCAAGTCCTTGTATCTCAATTCCCACTCATGATAATCACGGAACAGAACAGATAATGAATAATCCAGAGGAGAATTCCCAAATAGCTCTACAAACACTGCTGGCAAACATGATAAATGAAAAGATCTTAAACATACAAAGGAATCTGTATGAGCGTGATAGGGAGAGAGAGGAGGCAAAAAAAAAGGTCAATGCAGGAAAAGATTGAAAACCTACAAAGGACTCTGTATGAGCGTGATAGGGAGAGAGAGGAGGCAATCCAAAGGTATATACAGGAATATCATGAGCGTGAGGAAACTACTCAAAAACTGATACAGGATTTTTGGAACAGTTTGAGAATACTCAAAGAGAAAAGGCAGGAATAGCATGAGCAGGCTGAAAACACTCAAGGAGAACTACAGGAATGGCATGAGCGTGAGGAAGCTAAGCAAAGAGTAATACAGGAACTGAGAGAACAGGATGAGAATACACAAAGATCACTAAAGGCATTCATGTAATCCATTAACAAACAGCTGAAGGAAGTCAGGGAGATCAAAAAGGGAATGCTGAATGGAAACCAACAGAAGGAATGGGAGTCCAAGGAAACAAAAACCAATCAACTAAGAGATTTGAGAATAAACACAACACCAAATTAAGGAAGGAAAGAAGTTCATACAAGATCTAAAACAAAGGTTCAACAAAGAATTTGAAGCCATCAAAGCTGACAATTAGAAGGAAAAGAAATAAAAAAAGAAAGTTGAAACTCTTGACAGCAGGTTAGACCATGCAGAAGATCGAATCTTGGAATTGAATACAGCCTAATATTACAGAGAAAGAACATACAACCATCCAAGACAAGTCCAAGAAATATGATAGATCTATTCAACACTTGGAAGACACCATCAGAAGGCCTAATGTGAGGATAATGTTTGTAGAGGAGCTCCTATAAACAGAAGTTAATGGTCTAAGATATTTGTTTAACAGGATCCTAGCAGAGAACATCCCAAAAATGCAAAAAGATAGGCCTAACCAGATACAAGATGCCTTTAGAACTCCAAATAGACCAGACCAGAATAGGACATCCCACCATCACATTATAATCCACACAGGAGCAATTCAGAGGAAGGAAAAGATCATTAAAGCTGTCAAGGAGAAAAGATCAATTGCCTATATAGGGAAAACAATTGGAATCACCACAGATTTCTCAGCATAGACAAAGCAAGAAGAGCCTGGAATGATGTATGCCATGCCCTAAAAACAAACAACTATCAACCAAGAATACTGTACCCACCTAATCTCTCCTTCATAACTGAAGCTCAAATAAAAACCTTCCATAGCAAGGAAAAATTGAAACAATGTATCTCCACCAAACCAACCCTCCAAAGATTCTTAAAGACGTCCTACACATAGAAAACCAACAAGACCACAATAAAGGCCAAGAAACTGCACCCAAACTGAGAATCAAAGAACCATAGGAAGAACCTAGTTTTCACAGCCCTGAAGAAGGTGGATAAGATGGCAGTAACTCCCAAATACCTCTCAGTCCTTTCTCTCAACATTAACGGACTGAACTCTCCAATTAAGCGACATAGACTGTCTAGTTGGATTAAAAAAGAAGATCCTTCAGTCTTCTGCCTTCAGGACTCACATCTTGCCCATAAAAACAAACACATTTACAATGTTAAAGGCTGGAACAAACTCTACCAAGCAAACGGCCCGCATAAACAGGCGGGAGATGCAATCCTAATATCAGATAAAATAGACTTCAAATTAAAATTCGTGAGAAGAGATAAAGAAGGTCGATACATACTAATTAAGGGATCTCTCCTTCAGGAGGATATTACAATTCTAAATATCTATTCGCTAAACAATGGAGCACCCAAATTTATCAAAGAAACTCTACTTTCCCTCAAATCCCATATAAATCCAAGACAGTAATTGTAGGGGATTTTAACACACCACTCTCACCACTAGATTAATCAACTAGATTGATCAATCAGAGCATTTTTCTGTCTGCTCAAACAAACTGACTTGACAAACCACTCAAGCCACAGGAAAAGCAAAAAGCACAAGTAGACCAAAGACTAAACCAAAAGACTGGTCATGGACACAGGGGAGATTCAGGACCTTCCCACTCCCCCCCAAAAAAAAAAAAATCAAAAAACTCTTTTTGTACCTTTTTTAATTTTTTAATTTTTAAAATTTTTTTCTATGAATCTTTATTTCCCCCTCTAATTTTTATTTTAGGTGTATGTGTGTGTGTGTACTTTTTTTTTACCTCTTTTGAACATTTGGTCCTTTTTAGTCTTTTCAATTTTTTTCCTTCTTCTTTTTTTTGTGCGAACTAATTGCTGTTCTGCTCATCCCCAGATATATAACCATCGCTGATTATTAGACCATTTCTCCCATTGTGTACATACTTAATATATAAATTTATTACTCAATTCACAACCTCTTAGGCTTAAAATTTTAACGGCAGTATTATATCTTTATAGCTATATAATTTTCAAGTAAATAATTTTAAGAATTTTTATTTTAGTTTTTCATATCTCCTTTCTATCCCTCCATTCCTCTCATTCTAACCTTTTCTTCTCTCAATATAAGTTCTTTTAACTTAAATAATTATTGTATTTCACTTTTTAAATTTAAATTTTTGTTTGTCCATTTTTTTCCCTTTTAAAAAAAAATCTCTCTCCTATCATTCTGTCCAATCCATTTCCCTCTCTGAGATTAGGACTTGGTAAAATTCACTCTCTTTTTACCTTTCCACATCCCTCTAATACTATTTTTTCACATATTCTCCCTAAAACTAATAATTTCTGGTTTGCCAAATTCTTCTTTGCTGTTCTTATCTACTTAATTCATAGTTGTTTGATGTTGAATAGATTGTGTCTGTTGAACTAGAATGTATTTGCAGCCATGTTGACTGTGCAACTACAGGACTTTGGTTGATGCTTGCCTTAAAATAATGTTCTAGCACAAAATTGGTGTTACTTTCATACCAAGTGGGCAGAACAAGCTGGAAAAACACAAGAAAATGGCAATTCAATGTATCTTTACACCCTCTTATGACAATCAGGTGAGAATAGTGAATGTATAATACAGAGGAGGTTTCAAAGAAAGTTTTATGAACAATACTGGTAAACATGGTGAATTAAAAGACTGAAATCCTGAAAAGGACTCAGTTTGAGCGTGATAGGGAGAGAGAGAAGGGAAACCCATGATTAATACCGGAATCTCGACAGTGTGAGGAGGTTACTAAAAGATTGATACAGGAATTGTATGAGCAGGTTGAGAAGAGAAAAAGAGCAATAAAGGAATTGTGTGATCAGGCTGAGAACAATCAAAGAGAAAAACACTAGATTTAACAAATATCTACAGAATATTTCACCAAACAGCACCAGAATACATGTTTTTCTCAGCAGCACATGGAACATTTTCAAAAATAGGTCACATTTTAGGTCACAAAGCAAACGTCAAAATTCAGAAACATTGAAGATATACCTTGCATTCTTTCAGACCACAAGGGAATAAAATTAGAACTCAACATGAAAAGCCACCAAAGAAAGTCCTGTAGCATATGGAGGCTGAACAACACACTGTTGAATCACCAGTTGTTCATGGAAGAGATTAGAAAGGAAATTTAAATGTTCATGGTAATCAAAACAAATTAACACACAAATTACCACCCCCTCTGGAACACAGCAATGGCAGTGCTCAGATGCAAGTTTACAGCGCTGATTTTCTAAATCAACAAATTGGAGACATCTGAAATCAACAACTTAATGAGACATCAGAACCTCCTTGAAAAAGATCAGCAATATAAACCTCAATCCAGAAGACGGAAAGAATTAATTTAAATAATAATTACAAGAATTATACTCCAAATAAACCAGAAAAAGAATAAAAAAGAGTTGATTCTTTGAAAAAATTAATATGATTTACAGACCCTTAGCAAATCTTATCAGGAAAAGAAGAAAACACACCCAAATAAATAAACTCAGAGATGAGAATGGGAACATTACCACAGAAACACCAATATTCAGAACATTATAAAGGAATATATTTCAAACCTTTATGAAATAAGTTTGAGAACATGGCACAAATATTGAAATGCCAAAACTAAACCAAGATGAGGTAAACCATCTTAAGAGAACCATATCAAGCATTGAAATAGAAACAAAAATATTAGACCTCCCATTTAAGAAAAGCCCAGGACCAGATGAACTTACAGCAGAATTCTACAAGGCCATGAAAGCAGAGCTCACACTAATATTCCTCCAAATCTTCAATAAAATTGAAAGACAAAGTTCACTACCGAACACATTCTATGAAGCCATCATAACCTACATCCCCAAACCAGGCAGGGACTCATCAAAGAAAGAGGATTATAGACCCATTTTTTTGATGAACATTGATGCAAAAATTCTCAACAAAATTTTTGACAATCAACTTCAACCATTAATCCAAAAAATCACACACCATGATCAAACAGGATTGATTTCAGGGATGCAAACCATGTTCAATATATGCAAATCAATATAAAGCTTCACATCAACAAAGAAAGGATAAGAGGCACATGGTTATCTCAATAGATGCAGAAAAAGCATTCGACAAGATCCAACACCCCTTTATGATGAGGGTTCTGGAAAACATAGGAATATAAGGAACATTCCTCAAAACAATAAAGGCAGTATATGACAAATCTACAGTCAGCATTATTCTTTCTTTTAATTTGTATTTTTTATTGTGAAAATACTGTACAGAGGGGTTACAATTACATGGGCAAGATAGTGAGTACATTTCTTATCAAGCATTGTAGCCTTCTACTTTGCTTACCCTTCCCATCTCTTCCCATCCTCCCTCCCTGCCCATCTAATCCTCCACCCCCCAAGTTGTAAAGTTCGTTTTCGACATGACAACTTGTACTTCTCATTATTGCAAAAGGTCTACCTATATCCTTATTTAAACGACTTGTTTTCCCCTTCCCCTCCACAAATTATACCGCCATCAAATACAGTGAAAGCAGGGGTTATACTGTGGGGGAGGGACATACAAAGCAAAAAAGAAATAATCTTATAATTGCGTTAGAAACAAATGCATGAAAGGAAAAAAATATTTAAAATACATATCTTAGGGTTCATTTTCCTAGCATCCCATTATCTGGCCTATTCTGCTTGACTCAGACATATACTAGATATTGAAAATAACGGAAATCATGGGACCTATGTTTCTTTGGGCTTGGCTTACTTCACTTAATATAATTTGTTCCAAGTCTTTCCATATCCTAAAAATGGGGCAATGTCATTCTTTCTGATGGAGGCATAGAATTCCTTTGTGTATATATAACACATTTTCTTGATCCATTCATCTACTGAGGGGCATCTGGGTTGGTTTCATAGCTTAGCTATAGTAAATAATGCTGCAATGAACATACTTGTGCTGGTAGCTTTAGTGTGGTCTTGTTTGTAAACATTTGGGTAAATGCCCAAAAGTGGGACTGCTGGATCATAGGGGAACCCTATGTGGAGTTTTTGAGGAAACTCCATACTAGTTTCCAAAGTGTTTGAACAAGTTTACACTCCCACCAACAACGAAGTAAGGTTTCCTACTGTCCACATCACTTCCAGCATCTGTTGTTATTAGAGTTCTAGATTTTTGCCATTCTAACTGGGGTGAGGTAGTATCTCAATGTTATTTTGATTTGCATTTCTTTTATGACTAGGGAGGTTGAGCATTTCTTCATGTGTATATTGGCCATTCTTCATTCTTCACCAGAGAAGTTTCTCTTTAAGTCATTAGACGACTTATTTATTGGGCAGTTGTTTCTTTGAGCATTTGTTGTTGGGGGATTTAATTTTTTGAGTTCCAAATATATGTTAGATATGAGACCCTTGTCCATTGTATGGCTATTGAAGATCTAAACAACTGCATAAATCAACTAGATTTAACAGTCATCTACTGAATATTCACCCAGCAGCAGAATACACATTTTTTCTCAGCAGCACATGGAACATTTTACAAAATAGACCCAGTTGTAGGCCACAAAGCCAACTTGTCCAAATTCAGAAACATTGAAGCTATACCTTGCATTCTTTCTGACCACAAGGGAATAAAATTAGATCTCAACTCCAAAAGCCACCAAAAAATGTCTGGTAACCCATGGAGGCTGAAAACACACTGCTGAATCACAAGTGGGTCCAGGAAGAGATTAGAAAGGAAATTCAAAAGTTCATGCTGTTCAACAAAAATGAGTTCTGAGTTCCTATAACAACAAATTGGAGAGAACTGAAACCAACAATTTAATGAGACATCTGAACCTCCTTGAACAAGAACAACAAGATAAACCCCAATCCAGTAGACGGAAAGAAATAATTAAAATTAAATCAGAATTAAGTGTATTAGAATCCAAAAAACGATAGAAAGAATCAATAAAACAAAGAGTTGGTTCTTCGAAAAATTAAAAAAATTGACAGGCCCTTAGCAAATGTTATCAGAAAAAGAAGAGAACACACCTAAATAAATAAACTCAGAGAGGAGAATGAAAACATCACCACGGAAACAACCAAGATTCAGAACATTTTAAGGAATACTTCTCAAAACTTTATGCTAATAAGTTTGAGAACTTGGCAGAAATGGACCTTTTCTTAGAAAATATTGACATGCCCAAACTAAACCAAGATGAGTCAAACCATCTTAACAGGCCCATATCAAGCATTGAAATAGAAACAGCAATAAGAGACCTCTCAGCTAAGAAAAGTCCAGGACCAGATGGTTCTAAAACGGAATTCTACAAGGCCTTCAAAGCTGAGCTCACACCAATACTCCTCCAAATCTTCAATGAAATTGTAAGAGAAAGTTCACTACCGAACACATTCTATGAAGCCATCATAACCCTCATCCCAAAACCAGGCAGGGACTCATCAAAGAAAGAGAACTATAGACCCATTTCTTTGATGAACATTGATACAAAACTTCTCAACAAAATTTTGGCCAATCAACTTCAACAATTTATCCAAAAAATCATACACCATGATCAAACAGGATTCATTTCAGGGATGCCAAGCTGGTTCAATATACGTAAATCAATTAATATTATTCATCTCATCAACAGGAGCAAGGATAAGAACCACATGGTTATCTCAATAGATGCAGAAAAAGCATTCGACAAGATCCAACACCCCTTTATGATGAAGGTTTTGGAAAAATTAGGAATCCATGGAACATTCCTCAATACAATAGTCTGTATATGACAAACCTACAGCCAGCATTATACTTAATGGTGAAAAACTAAACCATTTCCTCTTAACTCAGGTACAATACAAGCATGTCCACACTCTTCCCTTCTCTTCAACCTTGCATTAGAATGCCTAGCTACAGCAATAAGACAAGTTGCAGACATAAATGGGTTCCAAATAGGGAAAAAAGAAATAAAACTCTCCCTCTTTGCAGATGACATGATCATGTACTTAAAGCATCCCATAGATTCCACTCCCAAATTACTCAAACTGATTCAAAACTTTGGCAAGTAGCAGGGTATAAAATTAACCCTCAAAAATCAATGACTTTTCTGTATGCCAACAATGAGAAAAGTGGGGCTGAAATTAGGAATGCAACTCCATTTGTAATAGCCCCACAAAAAATAAAATACCCAGCATTATTCTTAATGGAGAAAACCTCAAGCCATTTCCTCTTAACTCAGAAATGAGACAAGGATGTCCACCCTCTCCATATCTCTTCAATCTAATATTAGAATGCGTAGCTTCAGCAATAAAACAAGATGGAAACATAAAAGAGATCCCAATAGGGAAAGAAGAAGTAAAACTCTCCCTCTTTGCAGATGACATGATCTTGTATTTAATGAATCCCACCGACTCCATTGTCAAATTACTCGAGCTGATTCAAAACTTTGGCAAAGTAACAGTGTATAATATTTACTCTCAAAAATCAATGGCTTTTCTGTATGCTAACCTTGAAAAAAGCGTGGCTGAAATCAGGAAAGAAACTCTGTTCATAATAGCTCCACAAATAATAAAATACCTAGAACTTAACTATAAACAAAGAACTGAAGGACCTCTATGATGAAAACTTTACAAACCTGTAGAAGGAAATCAACATAGAACTTAGAAAGTGATAAAAACTCCCATGCTCCTGGATTGGCAGAAGCAATATCGTGAAAATGGCAATATTTCCCAAGGCTATCTTCCAATTCAACAGGATTCCTATCAATATTCCAACCTAATTTCTCAAGGAAATAGAAAAGACAATCCAAAAATTCATACACAACAATAAAAGACCTCGAATAGCAAAAACGATCCTGAATAGAAAGAACAGTGTTGTAAGAATATCAATAACAAATTTGAAACTCTACTACAAAGCCATAGTAATCAATACAGCTTGGTCCAGGCACAAGGAAAGACCTCAGGACCAATGGAATAGAAATGAGAACACATAAGTGTTCTAACAGAACTATAGCCATCTAATCTTTAATGAGGGAGCTAAAAAATAGAATGGAAGAAAGCCAGCCTCTTTTGTAAATGGTGCCAGCAAAATTGGTTAATCATTTGTAGAAAATTAAAGCTAGATTCTTATATGTCACCCTGTACCAGAATCAACTCCAAATGGATCAAAGATCTCAGTATCAAAGCAAACAATGAAAACATTACAGTATGGAACAGGAGGAACTCTAGGTTTCCTTGGTGCAGGAAAATATTTTCTTAATAGAGACCCAGAAACAAAACAAATCAAAGAAAGGTTGGACAAATGGGATTGCATGAAATTGCAGAGCTTCTGCTTGGCAAAGGACTTAGCTAGCAAGATCAATAGAAGGCCCAAACTAGCCATACAACGGACAAGGATCTCCTATCTAAAATATACTTAGAACTCAAAAAATTAAATCCTCCAACAAATCCTCAAAGCATCAACTGCCCAATTAATAAGTGGACTAAAATCTTGAAGTGAGAACTTCTCTGAAGAAGAAAGAAGGATGGCCAGTAGACACATGAAGAATTGTTCACCTCCCTAGCCATAAAAGATATGCAAATCAAAAGAACATTGAGATACCACCTCACTCCAGTTAGAATGGCTATAATCAAGAACTCTAATAACAACAGATGCTGGAGGGGATGTGGACAGAAGGGAACCTTACTGCATTGTTGGTGGGAGTGTAAACTTGTTCAACCACTTTGGAAAGCAGTATGGAGGGTCTACAACAGACTCCACATAGAGCTTCCCCATGACCCAGCAATCCCACTTTTGGGCATTTACCCAAATGATCACAAACAAGACCACACTAAAGCTACCAGCACAACAATGTTTATTGCAGCATTCTTTACCATAGCTAAGAAGTATAACCAACCCTGATGCTCCTCACTAGATGAATGGAGCAAGAAAATGTGGTACATATACCACATTTCTTTGCTCTATCAAAAGAAGGATATTGCCCCATTTGCTAGGAAATTGAAAGTCTTGGAAAAAATTATATTAAGTGAAGTAAGCCAGGACCAAGGAAACACTGGTTCCAAGCTTCCCCTATTTGCAATAACTAGTATATATCTGAGACAAGCAGAAACAGATAAGTTGATATTAGATGAAATGAACCCCAAGATAAGGATTCAAATGTTTATTTTTTGTTTCTTGCGATTGTTCCTAACATATTCATAAGATTATTTCTTTGTTGCTTTGTATGTTCTTCCCTCACAGTATAACCCTTTTTTCACTGTATTTGATACTGGTATACTTAGTGGAGGGGAAGGGAAAAAACAAATTGTTTCAGTAGGGATCCAGGTGGACCCATTGCAACAATAAGATGTACAAGTCTTTATGTCAACAAACAAACTTTACAATTTTGGCAGTGGGCGAGGGGTGTATTGGGTTGGGGTGGATGGGAAGAGATGGTAAAGGGAAATAAAGGAGGATGCAAAAATAATTGATCAGAAATGTACTCATTACATTGCCCATGTAATTGTAAACTCTCTGTATTGTATTTTTACAATGAAAAAGAAACTAAAAATATAAAAAGAATCTCATGAACTTTCCTACCTGGGCTGGCTTTGAACTGCAATCCTCACATCTCAGTCTCATGAGTAGTTAGGATTACATGTGTGAGCCACCTGTACCCAGCTTCCTCATTTATTTTATTTTTTTAATTTTTTATTGTGAAAATACTGTACAGAGGGGTTACAATTACATGGGCAAGATAATGAGTACATTTCTTATCAAGCATTGTAGCCTCATCCTTTGTTTCCCCTTCTCATGCCTTCCCATCCTCTCCCCCCCTCCCCCCCCCCCCGCACCAAAGTTGTAAAGTTGGTTTTCGACATGACGACTTTTACATCTCATTATTGCAATGGGTCCACCTATATCCCTATTTAATCGATTTGTTTTCCTATGGTGAATTCTAGCTGACTCCTTGTAGTTCCTAGCAAACTACAAAGTAGGGCTAGTTGTACCTCATCCATTACAGTAGTCCTTGGGTATAAATGACTGCTGAATGCAGGAAGGAGATGCGTCTAATATAAAATACACTGCTGTCTTGGTATTTAAAAAAAACTAACAAACAGCTGAGAGTAGTTCACATCTGTAATACTCAGAATGATGACATCTGATAATTATGCTGAATTTTGATTAAAGCTCTTTTGGTGGTTTTTATTATAGGTTTTATTTATTTTCCTATTTTACTGTTTCTTATGTGACTACTGAAAAACTGAATGAGTTCCATGGCTTCTGTTCCTGGATGACTTTGGAGGTGCTCTAGAAACTTCATTAGAGGCCAAACTTGTTCTACTCAGTTGAGTAGCCAGCCACAAACCTGTAAGTGACAACACTTAACGTAAGCAGAATTACATGAAATTAAAAATTCAGACAGTCAGTTTACCTAGCCATATTTTAAATAAAAATAGAATTCAAGTTTCAGTTAATGTTAGTAAAGTTTTAATATATTATTTCTATCTGTGTCCTCTGTCACACTGCCACAGCAGAATGTAAAACGTATGGGATATCATGTGGCTCCCAAGGCCTGGACATACTTACTTACTCTGTTTCTTTACAGAAAATGTTTGTATGACCATGTTCCCTAGTGAACATCATTTATTATGCAGAGCTACCCTCTTTTCCATATACAGTTATTCTCCCTCTTCTTTTCTCTCTCCTCTCTTCTCTCACCCAATCCCTTCCTTTTCTTGTGTTAAGGATCAAAACTCATGCATGCTAAGCTGCTAAGCTGAATTCCAGCCCTGTTTGATGACGGGGTAGATTTTCGGGGCTTGAATTTTGGTCCTGGACAATGTCTGTGAACTTTTGTGCTCAAGGCTAGTTCTCTGCCACTTGAGCCACAGCCCCACTTCTGTCTTTTTGGTGGTTAATTAGAGATAAGGT
Organism: Dipodomys merriami; assembly: GCF_024711535.1. Taxonomy (NCBI): domain Eukaryota; kingdom Metazoa; phylum Chordata; class Mammalia; order Rodentia; family Heteromyidae; genus Dipodomys; species Dipodomys merriami. The sequence continues at coordinate 75,539 of NW_027203143.1, forward strand.
CTCATTAGCTTTCCTTCTTGGGCTGAATTAGAACCATGATCTCATCAGCTTATGATTACAGGAATGAGACATTGGCATCTACCTTACATTTTTTTAAGTTTTCAATTAGAACCTATATCCAAATGACATATATCTTCTTTAAATGTAAAAGAGAACAAGTGTGGGAACCTTTCAGAGAAGTAAACAATTGAAAACTGTATAGATTTAAATAGCTCTGTATCATCACAAAATTGATAAGTATTTTTTTTTGTCGGTCGTAGGGCTTGAACTCTGGGCCTGGGCGCTATCCCTCAGCTCTTCAGCTCTAGGCGAGTGCTCTACCACTTGAGTAACAGCACCACTTCCGGTTTTCTGGTGGTTTATTGGAGATAGGAGTCTCACGGTCTCTCCTGCCCAGGCTGGCTTTGAACCGCGATCGTCAGATCTCAGCCTCCTGAGTTGCTAGGATGACAGGCGTGAGCCACCAGTACCCGACAAGTATTTCTATTAGTAAGATATTATAAGGTGAATTTTCAGGACTAACACTAACAAAGTATTTGGAGAAATGATATTGCTTTATTTTTAGGTATCCAAGTCATATACTTTATTCTATATCTTAGCTTGAGAAATCTGATACATTGTATAGAATAATTCCTATGAATTTCTGAGGTACATAAAAATAATGACAGACCTGGTTCAGTCATTGATTTTAGAGTTCTAAAACCATATTTACAAATTATTTTGTATTTTAAGCCATACAGTATAGCGATTTTATCTAAAGCATGCTTTACTGACACATATCACTAGAAAAATTTTCTTAAAAATATAGTGAATTTGGAAAATCAGTCTATAATCAAATCTTGTCAAATTAAGAATAGATTTGAATAGTGATGATACATGGCTAAGCAATAACTTGAAATAATTATCACTATCTATCTTGACAGGTAGGATTAGTAGCTTCTTCGATTTCTAGTTGTTATAATATTTATACTTAAGTAATGCTACAACAGTGTTAGAATCTTGACAATTTCGAAAGGACAGATAAGAAAAACAATGTCAAGCCAGCGCTAGTGGCTCTTGGTTGTAATTCTAACTCCTCAGGAGGCTGAGATCTGAGGATTGCAGTTAAAAGCTATCTCAGGCAGGAAAGTTCATGAGACTCTTATCTGCAATAAACCTGTAAGAAAACTGGAAGTGGTGCAGTGGCTTAAGTGTTAGAGCGCTAGCCTTGAGCTGAAAAGCTCAAATCAGACCCAGAATCCCGAGTCCCACAACTGACAAAAAAAAAAAAAAAGTTCCTCACTGGACAGATGGATGCAAATTGAGTACATTTTCTTGATGAAGTATATTTAGGGCTAGTTTTTCTATATTTTGTCTTACCTCATACGTTGTGATTTTTTGCAATGAATTGAAGGTTCTTAAGCTACTTTTTTTCTATGAATAATTGAGTTTGTAATAAAGTAATTTTGTAAAAGATTGTCTATTTTCAATTATTCCTTTTTATCGTTTAAATATTCCTCTTTGTTCTGCACCACCTTCCACTTCCACACGTTTCCAGAGTGTATCATAAGAAGACTGTACACATTATTCTGGGGTCCACCAGTGCCTCCCATGTCATTAGGTAAGGCTATGAACCACTCTTTAACAAATACCTGGGGATTTTCTTTCACTTTAATCCTAATGAATTAAAAATAGAAGGAGTTAGAAAAGTTCTAAGTCAGTGACTGCACTTGTGGTTTGCTGTGTACAAAAAGATCCATGAAAGCAGTAGTAGCAAGTGTTAAATTGAAGTATCTAGGAGAAATTATTTACCTATAAGCTCCCCTAACCTCTAAAACACTGAGAGAGCAAGTATTTTTCAATGTACACAGGTTTCTTGTTCAGTGTTCTGACCGTTGATTAATACATTCTGTTCCTTTTGCACTTGTAGCCAAAATCAACCTTGTCTTTGTTATTTTTTTTTTAATTGTGAAAATGCCATACAGAGGGGTTGCATTTACATGGGCAAGGTAATGAGTATATTTCTTATCAGACATTTTTGCCTCCTCCTTTGTTTCCCGTCCCATCACCTCCCCCACCCCCGCCAAAGTTGTAAAGTTCGTTTATCGACGTAATGTCTTGTACATCTCATTGTTGCAATGGGTCCAGCTGTATCCCTATTTAAACCATTTGTTTCTTCCCTTCCCCTCCACAAACCTTGTCTTTGTTATTATTTTTTATTCATATATATATATATATATATTTGTTTTTTGTTTTTATTGTGAAAATACCATACAGAGGGGTTACAATTACATGGGCAAGATAACGAGTACATTCCTTATCAAGCATTGTTGCCTCGTTTTTTCCCTTCCCATCCCTTCCCATATTTCTCCCTTCCCCCTCGATCCTCTCCCTACCCTTTACCAAAGTTGATAAATTCGTTTTTCGACATAACAATTTGTACATCTCATTGTTGCAATGGGTCCACCTGTTATTCTTATCTCAAAGAAATGAGTCAAACAGAGCACCGGAGCATGGTGTTCAAATATGTAACTGAGGTCTTTTTGCTGTGTCTCCCCATGAAGAATATTAGAAAGGCAAAAAAGCATGAATGAGAGACTGAGAGGGTAACACTATACTGACTTTGCAACAAGTTTATTTGCATAATGAACTCATCTGTATATGAGGGCAGAGTTCTCCTTCATGATCATGTCTTAAAGATTCTACCTCTTTTTTCTTTTCTTTTTTCTTATTTTTGCTAGATATATGGCTAGAACTCAGGGCCTGGATCCTGTACCTGAGGTCTTTTGCTCAAAGCTACTGCTCTACTACTTATATTCACAGCCCCACTTCTGAGAATGCCTGAGCACCGATGGCTCACACCTGCCGTCCATGAGACACTTATCTCCTACTAATCACAGAAAAATCTGGAAGTGGCGTTGTGATTCAAGTGGTGGACCACTAACTTTGAATAAAAGCAGCTCAGAACCAAGTACCAGAAAAAAAAGAGAATACTAGACAGATACCTTGAAGGAAAGTATAGGAATCTCTAGAAATAAAGCAAGGCTTTCCAAAAGCAGTGATGATTAGTCTATGTTCTACTATATTAGATATGATTTATCTGTCTTAATACTGAATATCTCTAATATCCTAGTCCCTTTTCCCAAAATAAAAAAAATTGAAAACAAATGGCTTTAATTTTAAACCTATAAGAGTCTCATCCACCTACTGATAAATTTGAATGACCAAAAAAATAATTTTGGCGGTGGGGGTGTGGTACGAGTGAGAATTCTCAACTTTTGCCTCAGGAACATTTTCTTTTCAGATTACAGCTTTGATGATCCAGAAAAATGTTTAAAGTAATTGTGTTGTATCTTAGACATTATTATAGAATTAAGAATATCTCTTTTAATCTCACTCTAACTGTGTATAGGATGGAAAAATAGTTTATTCCAATGTATTAGAATACTTCAGATTTTTTTGATTCTCCTAATCTTATAGTCATACTCTGAAAACAAATCCTTAAGTTATTGAAAACTGATGAGGGGAAGGGATTGTCCTACAGCATCACCTTTGAAACCTTGGTGGTGAAACTTTTGACATAAACATTCTCATCAGGGACATCAATTCAACCAAAATGAGTTGCCATGGTCTGAAGTCTCCCCTCCGGTTGCTCTGTTCCCATCTTGCAAGTTACATTCCAAACTAGAGATGTCCACCATGCTAGGCAGACTGCTTAGTTTTTTTTGAAAGTCTATGAGTGAATGAAGGTATCTTACGGGACTTTATCATTGAGTGACATGCATGAAGAATTTACACATAATAGGAATCAGTTCTCAATTGTGGAGATTTGTGATGAGATTTCATATCTTATCCATTAATGTTCCATAGGCCAAGTACTTTAACTTGAATCAAAATGATGCCATGGCAAAATTAAAATATAATAGTGTTTTCAAATCCAACTGCAAAGTATTTCTGCTCATGAAAATATAAAATGAGCTATCCTCATTGCCCAATTTAGTACTTGTTTGACCATATGAAAATTCTTCATTGTGACTAAAATTTTTAATTTATTTTTAAAAATGAAAAATATTTTAAATTCCCATGTGCATATCCCATTAGGAAGTTGAGGTGATACCCAGAAGCTCTCAGAACTCTATTCCTGTCACTTAGATTTTCTTGTGTGTGCCAGTCCTCTTTTTGTTTGTTTTGATTTGTTTTTACATGAGGCTAGTGCTCTACCACTTGCCATAGCTCTACTTTCATCTTTGTTGGTTATTAGTTAGAGCTTAGGGAATGCAAGTTCCTTCCTGCCCAGTCTGATTAGCCACAATTCTCAGATCTTAGCCTCTTTAGGATATGAATGAGCCACTGGTGCCCAGCTATGTTACTTTTATTTAAATCATGTAATCTTCTAAGGGTTCTCCCATCGTTTTTTGTAAAAATATGCCTCACCAAAATAAATAGTTAAAGAACAAAATAAAAGTTATTGTGATTCTCCAAAATAGACAAAAATACATAATATTCTAAATTTAAGTGATAAAGTATATTTTTTGGAGTTGTTGTTGAAAGACTGTATATATTTAGTAGCATTTTGGAAAGAAATGAATCAACTATTCAGAGATAGAGCATGAAGCAAAATATATTTTATGAGCAGTATTAATGTGTACAACAGTTTTTATGTCATTAATATAATACACTTCATGTAGTATCGAATTACAGGTGCTAAGATCTGCTATGCATATGGTCATTGCTTAATTCTAAAATTCTGTCTTCCTGAGCATTTTCAGTTTTTCCTCAGTAGCAGTGACATTGAACCATAAACTCATACAGGAGTCACCTTTAGGCATTTTACTCTTAAGAAACAATTTCTTATTTATTTTCCAAATTTGTTTATTTAAGATCCAACACTGGGACTCAAATTTAATATCTGACTGTTTTCCGCTCACTAAGTTCTACCAACTGAGCCATGCCTTCAACACTAATTTCTGATTTTAAAGATTCATAAAAGATAATAGTGATAATTGTTCTCTGATTTTCTTCTCCCAGAAGCCCACATATAATTATGTTTGATTTAATAGTCTCTCAATATACTTATATGCTGTGTTTTTCAAATCAGTACCTTTCACTCTTACAGAAACTAGGCATTTACGGTTCATGCCTATAATATTGGCTGCCTCAGAGACTGAGGTTGAGCATCAAGTTTCTAATCCAGCCCAGGCAAGAAAGTCTGTGAGACTCTTATCTATAATTAATCCCGTAAATGAGTAGGAAAGTGGAGCTGTGAAAAATAGTAGAGCCCAAGCCTTCAGCGCAAAGGTAGAATGAGAAGTAAGGTCCTGAGGTCAAGTAGCACACAAAAAGTTAATCTCCTTTCCTGTGAAGACTTAGGGTCTGTGTTGGAGGGATGAATTATGCAGGCTCCAGCCTCAGGATTATCTGAGGACTGTATTTGTGTATGTGCAAAGCTCTTGGCATGCAGGGCTAGAGAGGTTACTTGTTCTCTCTCCCTATCTCAAAACACATGTCACAGATTCCTGGGAGCTGACGAAGTAGCTCTTCTGCTTACTTAAGCATAGACGAACATCTAGTCAATCATTTTCCTGAGTACTGGGAAGTGGTTTGAACTTGCTCTAAAATAGTTTAGATAAAAATATACAAAGATATGTCTCATAGTTTGAGCAAAATTGTATCTGTTGAAATTCTTTGTGGGAAAGTCTTCTGACTAAATCTTGGCAAAGATAATGCTTGCTTGTCTTTAAATACCCACTAGCAATAAAGCAAAGCATGCAGTGGAAATTGCTGTTTGCACTCTCCATGCCCTGTGTCCTGGTGATTTCGTGACCTTTACCCAGGGACCCCAACCCCTTATACATTGACACTTTCACTTCAGCACTCTAATAAGTTAAAAGGATAAACATTGTATTAATTAATGGTTAACATTAATATAGCAATCATAAATTTTACTTATTGGTGATATTCCTTTACTTTCCTAAAGTTATTTATATACTAATATCATAATATAAGGAAATAATTCCTGTTTAACAAGTTTTTAATGGCAGTTAAGCATCAGAAATGTATACAAAGAGATTTGATTGGAAATAGGCATTTTCAAGTTATTCATATACATATATAATAGTTGAATAAGCTTGGCATGTACGAAGTAGGCTAAAGAAACCCAAAAGAATAGGGCCACACAGACTTGGGGAATAATAAAATATTAGCAAAGAGGTGATTCTGGAAAATAAAAACTCCGGAAGAATGGAAAAAAAGAAAAATGTGTACCTATTTTTAACGACCTTGAAATATATATGTTCTTATGGTAAGTGGGTATATATGTATGTATATATATATATATATATATATATATATATATATATATATATATATATATATATATGTTGTGTATATATATACATGGTCAGTCGAGTGGCCTGAACTCTGGGCCTGGGTTTCAGCTCTTCATCTCAAGGCTAGTGCCCTAAAACTTGAGCCACATCGCCACATCTGGGATTTTCTGCTTATGTGGTGCTGAGGGATAGAAACCAGGGCCTCATGCCTACAAGGCAAGCAGTCTACCACTGAGAACTTCCCAGCTGCAAGTGGGCGTATTTTATTTTCTATTATAGAAAGTAGTGTATTTTGCAAAGTTAACCATGACTGATATTTAATACTAACTGGCCTCTGTCTCATTAAATAAATTATTCTTAGAATGTTTGTTTTATTAATTCAACTTGCAGACAAGAATGGCTGCCATGTAATTAGGATGAGTAATAGGGATTTTTTTTAAATTTGTGTTATCAGAATTAAGTTATAAGATGTATAGAGAAAAACATATTTATTGTCAAAATTAGTTTGCTTTGCTTTCTAGTTCAAATTGCGTGTACAGACAGATTAGCTGGAATGCAGATGACAAAATAATGGCTCTTGGCAATGAAGATGGGCTTGTTTGTAACCTTTAGAAAATAATAAAAAACTTATGAAATGGTAGCCTTTCTATACAACACCTTAATAACATCATAAAGGCATTATTATTGTTATCATTATTGTTATTATTATTATCATTATTATCATTATTTTGTCATGGGGCTTGAACTCTGGGCCGGGATGCTGTTGCAGCACTCTTCTGTAAAAGGCAAACACTCTACCAGTTGAGGCACAGTGCCGCTTCTGGTTTTCTGATGGTTAACTGGAGATAAGAATCTCATAGACTTTCCTGCTGGGGCTGGCTCTGAACCATGATCTTCAGATCTCAGTCTCCTGAGTGGCTGGGATTATAGCCCTGAGCCACCAGTGCTAGCCTAAAATTATTTTTTAAAAAACAAACTATCATTACCCTCTTTAAAATCACAATCTGGCAATTGCTATCTATAATGTTTGTTTAGGAGACTGATGGCCTCAGGTTCCAACAATATAGTTGTTTCTGTGCACAATCTAAAACCTGTATTTCATGCTGTGTTCAGCCACTTGCAATTCTGAGATTTGGTTTTTAGTTCTTTTAAGCATTATTTTTTCTCCGTTTTTCAAATAGAACACTTGTTTACCTTTAATATTCAAGTATTCTAAAATGGTTAATGTAGAAAATAGTCGCTAGTCACCAGTGGCTCTGTTTTTTAATCCTAGCTGCAGGGGAAGCTGAAATTTGTAGATCTTGATTTAAAGCCAGCAGAAAAAAATCTGAGACACACTTATCTCTGATTAAACAATCAAAATCCAGAAGAGGAAATGTGACTCAAGGGGTAGAGTAACAACATTGAGGAAAGACACTACAAATGACTGAGAGGTCTAGTTCAAACTCCATTACTCACTTGTGACACACACACACACACACACACATACACACACACACACACACAAACAAACACACACACACACTCGCCCTTACAGAAACACACAAAATACATTTCTCTTATAATCGCATCCTTTAGTAGTAATCAATGCTATAAACTCAGCACCCATTTTCTCCAAGTTTTGCAGGTATTAACCTAATATATATATATATATATATATATATATATATATATATATATATATATATATGATAATATGTAATTTTGCATTTCTGTGTAGTAATGTAAGAGAATAATCAGCTTCATTTGATGGAATATCACAGGAACTGTTTTGTCCTTAACCTGTCCTCAATCTTGAGGGTTCCTCCCTGTGCATTCAAAAACCTAAAATCTAAGGAGACATAAAATTCTGTCTTTTTTCTGGAAGTTATGGACATGTTCTTCATCCCCTGATGTCATCAGATGTGAGCTCTAGAAGCCATTTTGCTTATTCAAAACCCTTAGGGTAAGTCTGGATTTTAAACTTAGACAAGAAGAAATATAGTGATAACTAATACCCCTCTGTAAATCACCTTCACAATTAAATTTTTTAAAGATTCCAGAGCTGGAATTTCAATAAAAATCTGATGACTGTGAGAGCTAAGAGGATAAACTTTGTACTTCTTGGCTATTCAATGTGGATGCAGAGAACTTTTTTTTCATCTACAAAGAGATATAAATCAGTCTTTCAATATGGTGATAACATTGTGTAATTTACACACCACTACCAGGTACAGATGCCTCAAATCACATGGATACATAAACTTTGTTTCTTTTTTAAATATTCTCATAAACAGAAATTCAATGATAAAACATTTTTACATATTTCATTCTTTCTTTTTTCTTTTTTGTCAGTCTTGGGGCTTGAACTCGGGGCCTGGGCACTGTCCCTCAGCTTCTTTTACTCGAAGCTAGCACTCTACAACAACAGCCCCAGAACAATTTCCAGTTTTTTCTGATTATGTGGTACTGAGGAATAGAATCCAGGGCTTCATACATGTTAAACATGCACTCTACCACTAATCCACAATCTTAGCGCTCATTCTGGGAGTGAGCTGGCCAGGATTCATGTGAACAGTTGTCTTTGTTTTTGTATTGCCTTGGTTTTAACTTTGCTTTTTGTGCCATTAGAAGAGCTTAAACTTATGAACTCATGCTCTAACTTGGCTTTTTCACAGAAGGCTGGCATTCACACTTTGGTGATTAATTGGAGATAAGTGTCTGACGGGCTTTTCTGCCCCAAATGGTTTGCAATATTGGTCTTCAGATCTCAGTCTCCTGAGTAGCTAGGATTATGGCATGAACCACATATACTGACACAAAGCACTTATCTTAACTTCAACTTAGAAATGTTGGTTGATTGCAAAAATTATTGTTTTTGTTTGGGGAGTTATGTTTTATTGTTGGTTCTTTTTTTTACATAACCTATTACTCTGTTCCTTAGGCTGGCATCAAACTATAGATCTTCCTGTTTTCATATTTCTGCATGCTTTGATTATGAGCATGTATTATTATGCCTGGCACAGAAACAAATGTTGTCTCAGCTATTTTTTTTTTATTTTTTCTGTCAGTCGTGGGTCTTGAATTGTGAACTTCCCCTGAGTTCTTCAGCTCAAGGAGAGCATTTTACCAATTGACCCACAGCGCTACTTTCAGAAACATTTTTTAAATAATAAATTGGTAAATCAGAAACCTCCACTTTCTCAAAAATAAAAATGACATGCCAAGCTATGGCTGCCATGTAGAAGTTCTAGATGTCAGAGCCAGATTGTTCTTAGCAGATTAGGGAGTAGCATCTGTGGTGGATGTGTGGCTTGGTGTTGAATTTTAATTGAGATTTGTGCACAAATCTGGGCACCATGAAGAAATGCTGAATTCTCTGAAACCCTTCATACTGAAAGATAACACTTGTTATTGGGAGATAACAAGGATCTGAGTGGTGCACATTCATAATCCTTGATACTCAGGATGCTGAAATATGAGTATTGGGGGTCATATTCAGCCTGGGTAGGAAAATTGGAGAGACTCTTTCTTCCAGTTAACTAGTGAAAAGCTAGAAGTGAAGCTGTGTCTCAAGCAGTAGAGAACTAGTCATAAGGGAGAGTTAAGGGTCAGCAACCAAGCCCTGAGTTTAAGTCCCAGTCCTAGCACCAAAAAGGTGGGGGGACAAAGCAAGGGACATGGTAATTTTCCCAGGAACTCAAAAACAAGAGAATATTATTGGGTTATTAGACCTCTAGTTGCCTTTCGATATAATAGCACACATTAGTTGTACAACAGGGAGGTTTTGACCTTTCCAGAGGAGGATACAAATGGATCACAATCTCACATCCTCCATCCCCTCCTTTTCTTCCTACCCAGTTTTATCTCCATTAATCCAATAGAAGCCAGATTTGGAGGGGGAGCTCAAGTGGTAGATTGCCAGCCTTGGAAAAAATTAAAGTTTATTTCCCAGTCCCTTAATTGAAGCCCTAATACAATCACTGCCCCCCCCCAACAGAAACTTGCTGTGGGAATGCCTGCCCATCTTGTAGCATATTGCAGTGTACAGGAAATAGTGATGTCTGGCACTTAGCTCCCCACAATGTGAAATAAGAAAATAAAGGTCCAGAGTTGTTTTGAATAGCATTTTATCCTCTGAGAATAACAGAGTAACTACACCTTGTCAATGGATATTCTGTCGCCTAGTATAAGATGCATGTGTAGGATAATATCTGGAAATAGCCTCTGTGCAACTCCTGAGTACATCGAGGTTGAGTGCTCTGTGTAGCAAGGCCCCCATTGGGTCTAGATTGCATCTACTTAGGAATAGATAAACTGTGTATGTACAAATGGCTGATGTCCAGGCAAGATCACTCCAGGCCTCCTCAAGGGTACTCAAAACATGGAGCCACTAAAATGTGTGCTGAATATCCTTTCTCTTGTTTTTATTAGGTAAGCAGAACAATGCAAGAAATGTTCACTCAGAGCCCCAGAAAGGGAGGCAGGTCTATAGGAAAACACTGCCTATCATCCAGAGGTTGATTCCTACTTGTCATTCTTCACTGAAAAGATCCAGGGCTATTTTGGGAAATGACAGGATCAGGGATGTTTTGTTAAATCAGAAAGGAAAGACATCATCAAAGATCCAAGCAGAACTAAGGATACCGTAGCTAGCTGGAAGGGGCTGCTGCTACTGATGGATCTGGTACTATTTGGAGTTGAAAATAAGATATAGAAAAAACTTATTTCTGACTGCAGAACACTGATAGCTAACCTGAATACAGGCATAAATAACAGGAGATAATTGGAATATAATGAAAAACAACCAGAATCCAGACTTGGTGGCTCAATCTAGTAAAACCAATTACTCAGGCGACTGAGAACAGAGGATTGTGATTTGAAACTAACCCAGGCAGCAAAGACTGTGAGATATTTGTCCTCTCCTTGGTTATTGGTCTTGAACTCTGGGCCTTGGCACTGTTCCTAGACACATTTTCCCAATGTACACTGTACCTTTGAGCCACAGCTTCACTCCAATTTTTCTAGTGGTTAATTGGAAATAAGAATCTCATGGATTTCCTCCCCAGGCTGACGTTGAACCACAATCCTCAGATCTTAGCCTCCTGGGTATTTATGGCTACAGGAGTGAGCCACCAGTACAAGGCATTGTAACAATATTGTATATGTATTTATATTACATATTATAATATGTATTAAATTTTATATTTACGGTGTATTATTATAAATTATTATTATATGGTATATGATATATAATATAGTGTATAGTAAATATATCATATTATGTATTATGAGAAATATATTGTGTATACTACATATGGACCATATAGTGTCCACTTGTATAAAATGCATAATTATATAATATAAAATATATATGATTTAAAATATAAAATATATTGTATATAATACATAATATATAATATATTATATGAACTATATATAATATACTATACATACTATACATACTATACACCATATATAATACATAACATAAATTGTATAAGCATATTATATAATGCCTATTATATCATATATTACTCATATGATATATTGTATAATTATATATTATATAACATGCAATATATTATATGTAATACATAATGACATAATATGCACTGTTATATGATATTCAATATATAACAGTGTACATAATGTTTTATAGTATGTATATATAGTATATGCAATGTATATATAATATGGTATATTATATAACAGTGCATATTTAGTATATACACTATAGTATATTTTATATATTGTATTACATAATATATATTATATAATAATATATTATATATTAATATGTGTTATACATATATAGATTGTGTGTGTGTGTGTGTGTGTTCGTGCATGCAAGTGTGTGTGTAGGTACTCTAGTATGGTGCTTGTTTGAATGTATAGAACCAGAAATTAGATAAAGGAAAAAGACTATAGTCGAGCATGCCACATGTAAAAGTAAATATTAATAAACACAATAAAATTTTGTCTCAAAAAATAAACTGAACAGAAGAAGCCAGTCATAAAAATGACAAATTACTTTATAATTCTTTTTACATGAAAGATTAATTGTAGTGATGGTCTATCAATCATACAACCTGTGACTCAGTATGGAGTTGAATTTTACTACAGAAAGACACGAGATCTTTTAGGGGGTCAAGGCAAACCTTTATACTTTATGGTGGCTGTGGATAAGTGTGAATTCATGAGAATATTGAAATGCTATATAGCTATAGCAGTAAGTCATAATTTACTAACGTGATTTAAAATTAGGCAAATGATAGGAACTTTAAAAGAACAATTAAGTTATTAAAAATAGTAAATAATTCAGATAGGAGTCCATGTATATACTGACAAGTAAGTGAATATTTAATAAATACGAAATGCTGTTCTTTCTCATGATAGAATGCTAACTGATCAATATAAATTGAATGAGAGAATTTAGTGTAGATGCCCCTTTCACATAATCTAATAGATATGTTGTACATCCCAGAGCACTCAAACCTCACACAGTACATAGTGATGTCTGAAATTGAATTTATGGGAAATATGTACAAGTCCTTATTTACAAGTCATAAGACTTATTTGTGTGTGTATGCCTTATTTGTGTGTGTATGCCAATCCTGGGGCTTGATCTGAGGGCTTACGCACTGACCCTGAGCTCCTTTTTCTCAAACGTAGTGCTCTACTAATGGAGCCATAGAACAACTTCCGGCAATTCTTGAATAATTTTTGCAGATAAGTGTCACGGATTTCCATTCCCAGGCTGGCTTCAAAACAGCAATCCCCAGATCTCGGCCTTCCCAGTAGCTAGGATTATAAGTATGAGCCACCATTGCCAGCTTTCTCATTAATATTATTAGAGGAGAAACATCAGTACACACTGATACAATGAATGCAAATATTTCAGAATCTAATCAGGAATACATTTTCAGAGGTAACCTACAACAACTTCTTTTGAGTTTTTATTAGCATATATAGAGACATTTTCATGCAGAATAAAATGTACTCAAATCAAAAGTATTCATTTTTTTCTATCCCTTCTTAAGGCAATTTTAGTAAATTTTACTTGGTTTTATTTTTTTTTGCAGGTCCTGGATCTTGAAATCAGTGCCTGGGAACTATGCCTATGCTTCTTTTGCTCAAGCCTAGCTTGTGACCAAATAAGCCAAAGCTCCACTTCCTTTTTTAGTGGTAGTGTACTGGAGGTAAGACACTCGTGGACATTTTCTGCTCGAATTGCCTTGAAATAGGATCCTCAAATCTCAGCCTCCCACTTAACAAGAATTACACTTGTCATCCAATTTTTCCAGCTTCATTTTTTTGTCAGTCCTGAGGCTTGAGATATGGGCCTGGGCATTGTCCCTGATCTCTTCAGCCCAAGGCCAGTGCTCTATCGCTTGAGCCACTGTGCCACTTCCAGTTTTCTGGTGGTTAAAGGGAGAGAAATGTCTTATGGACTTTCCTGCCTTGACTGGCTTTGAATCATGATTCTTAGCTCTCAGCCTAGTGAGTAGCTAAGTTTATAAGCTTTGACCACCAAACCCTGTCTCATTGTTCATTTTTATATGTGCATATAAAGTACTTTGACCTATATTTAGCCTGTCTACTTGGCCTTCCCCTCTCTCTGCTACCCCCTGATAGCCATATAATAGCTCTCTTAATCAAATGGTTAAAGTAAACCAATCAAAGGGAGAAATAAAAAGGTTGCTCTGACATGAGCACACTATCACTTCAAGTTAAAAATCGATAAACAGCAAATTAGGCAAAACATCTAAGAGATTCAAATTGAGGGATATTGAACAAAGTAAGTCCTCATCTTCATGTTTCAAGTCAAATTAATAGGAAAGCAGAAACTGCTGTAGGCAGTTCTAGGCAACCAGTGAGCCTGAATAGCCAGCCACAGTATGTGATACTGTAATTTGAAGGAGATATGGATAGTAGTAATGTATTGCTTTGTAAAGTCCCTGACATCAGTTGTTGTGCTGTGATGGTGTTGAGAATGTCTTTGTTCATAAGATGTATGTTATGTCTTCAAGGGTATTGACACTGCCATGGCTTTGACTAAAACTTCATTGGGAAATCCTAGCTACTCAGAGGGTGAGATCTGAGGATCATGGTTCAATTGTCTCCATTTAACAACCAAAAATCTACAGGAGGAGCTGTGGTTCAGGTGGTAAAGCATTAACTTTGAGAGGGGAAAAAGGAAACAGAGACAGATCCCAAGCCCTGAGTTCAAATTTTTAAAAAAAATGATTGGGGAAGAACGCAAAAGGATGTCAAAACAAAGAGTGAAATATGTTATCAGAGTTTGGAGATTACCATCTAGGATGCCTTTAACCAAGAATGCCTCTTTTAGATGACTTTTTCTTGTGATTTTTGTTTGTAGGCAAAAAGTATTGAATTACAGAATAAAAATATGTCTCTCTGAACCTAAAACAAAGTTCAAAAAGAAGAACAAGCCTACCTTGTGCATGCCTATAAACCGGTAGTCACTTGAAGGGATTGAAGAGAGCATAAATAACTTAGTACCCGCAGAGAATAGGGTGTCAGACCAGAAGAGCAAAGAAGTAGCCCAGGAACCATTGTCACTCTGTGGCCTCACTTCAGTGATTATGTGCAGAATCATGTGTCCACTCACTGAGTCTAAAGATTTTGTCATGGTTAGGAAACCAAGCTAAGTGCTTACTCAATCTTCTCAATCTTCCCTGTCTGATTTGACAACTTCTTAACTTAGCTCGTGTCTTTCATGCTTTTTGGAAATCATATTAATTTTTCTTAAAGCTTTATTTCTCTAAAATAAATACTCAGCGTGTTAAAGGAGATTTGGTGGATGGTTGAAATGGAAATAGTGATGTTCTGTTAAAACAACAACAAAAGAGTTGGGAAGAGTAAGACCATGGGAAAAGGTGCAATAAAGATAGTGTCTACAGGGGGCTGGGAAGGTGGCTCAGTGGTAGAGCGCTTGCCTTGTATGCCTGAGGCCCTGGGTTTGATTCCTTAGCACCACATAAGCAAAAAGAAAAAAGCCGGAAGTGGCACTGTGGCTCAAGAGGTAGAGCGCTAGCCTTGAGCTGAAGAGCTGAGGGACAGCGCCGAGGCCCAGAGTTCAGGCCCCACGACCGGACCCCCCCCCCCCAAAAAAAAGATAGTGTCTACATAATCTCTTCATGGGAATAGTCTTAGCTGTGTGACATCTTCAGCCCATCTATATGAAACCACTGTTCCTTATAAATGGTGGCCTTGGGAATTACCACTCCACAAGGAACTGACAAGTGTCACTGCTTTTTTTGTTTTGCCTTTTCTTGTCTTTTTCTTCTTTTATTGTGAAAATACCATACAGAAGAGTTACAATTACCTGGGCAAGGTAATGAATACATTTCTTATCAAGCATTGTTGCCTCCTCCTTTGTTTCACCTTCCCATCCTTTCCCCTCTCCCTCCCTTCCCATCTCACTCCCCCAAAGGCCAAAGTTGTAAAGTTTGTTTTTTGACATAATGTTTTGTTCATCTCACTGTCTTATAAAAAGCACATTCCTGGCTTTTGGTCTTCTTAGAGAGGAAAAAATTATGTGTGATTTTTATTGTTTTACATTCTTAAGCTGGGGTATAAAAGGTCTCAGGTTTCTCACAGAAGAGGACATGACTATTTTTCCATGATTAATTCCATTTCAAGAGGAAAAACTGTGATTGGGTAAAATGGCACTCATATATTTAAACTAACTATCTGGTGCTATTGATTACTGAAATGAATGAATAAATATATCAGACAATACAAAAAGAATGAGGATATAATTAGAGAAGCGGAGGGATATGAAGGAGACGTGAAAAACTTAACAATAAAAATAATTAAAATATTATATAGGTATAAAGAGTTAGTACTGCTATTAAAGAATGTAAGTCTAAGAGGTTTTGAATTGATTAATATATTTCTTGATTAATTGTGTACTCTGTGGGGGATAAGGTCTAATAATCGACTACGGGTAATCTGAGGATGTGCAGAACAGCAATTAAGTCTCACAAAGAAGAATGAAAGAGAAGAAAAGGTGAAAAGAATGAGGAAGAAAAAAAGATTAAAAGTTCAGTAGAGCTAAACAAAAAAAAATATTTTTTTTAAAAAGCAAAAAAAAGAAAGAAAACATGCACACACACATATACCCCTAAAATAAAAATTATAAGAGGGAGAAAAAAATGTTACTAGAAAACAATTTTTTAAAGGTAAAAATTAAAAGAAGTTTTAGAAAAAAAATTTATGAAAGGTAAAAAAAAAAAATTCTTTGATTTTTTGGGCAGGGTTAGGAAAGTCCTGTATTTCCCTTGTGTCCATTACTAGCCTCTTGTTGGAGTCTCTGGTCTACTTGTGGTGTTTGATTTTCCTGTGGCTTGGTTGGTTTCTTAAGTCAGTTTGTTTGAGAAGGTACAAAAATGCTCTGCTTTACCCAGGATTTTGTGATCCTCCTCCCAGTATAGTTCAATGGGAGGGAAATCTGTTTTGAGTATCACAAGAGGGAGATGGCTGTTTCCTCTACTTTGGAGATGCTGTGATGAGGCTAGGTTCTGGGTAGAGTGGAGGCCTTTCAGTAAAAAGTAGATTTTCCCTGAAGGGTTAGCTCCTGAGACACTCACAGAGCCCAGCCTGGAGCCATTCTCAGGATTTATGTTTACTGAATTTCAATTGATTGTAGAGTCTGCTAAAGGGATGGACAGCCTGTCGCTCTGTTTCCTAGTGAAGAAAGCCACTCCTGGGTCTGACAGCCTGAGCTGGGTGACTTTTCCCTGGGTTGAGCTGAGTCTGGCACATCAGGTTAGGTCCTTGTGAGCTCCTAAATGACTCTAGTTTTCTTCCAAGGCCTGAGTTGGAGCTAGCAGCTCAGCCAGGCCCTTGTCAGTATCAAAGATGGAGATCTCTGGTAGTGGGGGATGAGAGGTGTCTTCCCTCCTCTTCTCTCTGAGAAGGAGTGAGGACGTCAGGCTTCTACTCACGCCGAGTCTTGGTTCCTGGGTTGTCTCTGGTCTGCTAACTGCCGGATGAAGATGATTGCTCCTTGTCGGTTCTTGCTGGTGTTGAATAGAATTTGCTCACCTGCCGAATCTGGCTCTTTCGTCCCGGACTCTCTGTGTTGCAGGTATGGCAGCTACGGCTGCCACCGCTGCAGCCACAGCCACAGCCGCGATTACTGGCAAGTGCTCAGATCTGTCTCCTTGCCAGGATTTTCCCTCTCTGGTCTAACTCTCTGTACTGTGATGGCACACTTGTGATTCTCTGACTTAGGACTGTTCACTGGAACACTAAAACTGCTTTTTATGCGAGAGTTGTTTAACCTCCACTTTCTCCTCTGCTATCTTCCTGGAACTCCAAGACTTCTTCTTATAGCCCTCCGCTTTTTCATCCCTGCAGCCTTCTTTAATATTCTCACAAGCAGCAGAACAATAACTACTGCTGAGGGAATGAAAACAAGAATAGAAAGAAGGGCCACAGAGGACAGCATGGTACCAAAACCCCTTTCTGTGATTGTTAGTTCCGTCAGGGGGATGTCATGGTGCACATCTGGGAGATTCTTCACAGCACAGCTGAATGTCCTATTGTCCATCAGGTTAGGGTTGCTTATGCTTATGGATGCATCCCCTTTGTATGCATTTCCATCCCAGGAGATCTGATCCAGAAAAGTGCCTGCTGTGGTTGGGTAATGGAAAGACTGATAGTGAAAAATAGATTTGGTGCAACTGCTGCTGGGAGGACGGTACTTACAGTCTATGGTCAGTTTGTCAGTGACATATGAAGATGACTTGAAGGTACATCTCAACTTGACATTTTCTCCAACATAACCTCGTATGTCAGCAGCTGCACTAATCCTGCAAGAGTAGGATGCCTATCAGGGCAGAGAAGGTGCAGCCCTAGCCTCAAGCGGCTCTGATCAGCAGCATCCCGGCTTCTCCTCAGGTACCTGCCTAATTCTTTCTGATGGAGGCATAGAATTCCATTGTGTATATTTTCTTGATCCATTCATATACTGAGGGGCATCTGGTTGGTTCCATATCTTAGTTTTGCTAAATAATGCTGCAATAAACATGGTTTTGCTGCCTTCCAAAGTGGTTGAACAAGTTTACACTCCCCCCAACAATGCAGGACGTTCCCTTTAACCACATCCCCTCCAGCATCAGTTATTATTAAATTTGTTGATTATAGCCATTCAAACTTGGGT
Organism: Dipodomys merriami; assembly: GCF_024711535.1. Lineage (NCBI taxonomy): Eukaryota > Metazoa > Chordata > Mammalia > Rodentia > Heteromyidae > Dipodomys > Dipodomys merriami. Next base: position 94,022 of record NW_027203143.1, read on the forward strand.
GAGGTGGAATCTCAATGTTGTCTTGATTTTCATTTCTTTTATGGCTAAAGAATTTGATCATTTCTTCATGTATCTCTTGGCCATTCCTATTTCCTCTTCAGACCTTTTTCTTTAAGTCTTTAGCCCACTTATTTATCGGGCAGTTTTTCTTTGAGGATTTGTTTTTGGAGGGTTTAATTATTTGAGGTCTAATTATATGTTAGATATGAGATCCTTGTCCATTGTAAGCCTAGTGAAGATCTTCTCCAAATCCTTGGGCTTTCTCTTGATCTTGATAGCTATGTCCTTTGTCGTGCAGACGGTCTGCAGTTTCATGCAATCTCATTTGTCCAACCTTTCTTTGATTTTATGTGTGTCTGGGTCTTTATTAAGAAACTTTTGGCAAGTGCCAAGGAGCCCTGGAGTTTCTCCTTTTCCTTCCTGTAATGTTTTCAGGGTATCTGCTTTGGCTCTAAGGTCTTTGATCCCTTTGGAGTTGATTCTTGTTCAGTGTGCTTTATAAGGGTCTAGTTTTAATTTTCTACAGGTGTGAAACAATATATGTTTTATAAGTCTTTGTCCATCTCTGTAGAGCCCTCCACAAGTTTATATGTATTTGTAGCTTGGAAAAGGAAATAAGAGTTAAATCAGGACAGTTGGAGGCTATGGTTTATAGGGCTCATTTGAGACCCTTTTAGACGGAATGTTAACTTTTTCCATCTGATGTACTACAGATGGCAGTCTTGGTACAGGAATTGAGTAGACTGCTATTGGATAGGAAGCTTGTACTGATTCCTCCTGACTTTCCCCTGAAGACAAGGAGGGTGAAGTAGCCATGGACATGAATCCGTGTGGGATTTGCAATAAATATCTATTGACTGTGTATTTCTAATTTCTGTTGCCACAGGCAAATGAATGAACGGATTTTTCCTTTCGTACTTTAGCTGTAACTAGATATTTTTCATTTTCTAAATCTTATTTTATTGTGAAGATTCTATAGAAATGCTACAGATACATGAATAAGGCAATGAGTACATTTCTAGTCAAGCATTGTTACCCCTTCCCTTGTTTTTTTCTACTATCCCTTACCTTCCCCTCCACCCTTCCCTACCCAATGTTGTAAAGTTCATTTCTAACATACTGTCCTATGGATATCATTGTTGCAATGGGTCATCCTGTGTCCTTGTTTCAGCAATTTGTTATTTTGGTTCCCCTCCCCAAATTAGAAAAATGTATATACAAGGTGCACGGTATCAAAGTCAATTCAAAGTCAAATGGGGATATATCATAGGGGGAAGAATATACATAATATATTTAAAACAACAACAACAAATGAGCCCCAAAATATAGTAACTTGTTTATATACAACATTTAGTCTAAAACTCCTTAGACATCTTAAGTTTGGACTATTTCTTTTATTTTCTGCCAGTCCTGTGGTTTGAATTTGGGCACTCTACTGCTTAAGCCTCAGAGTGCCACTTTGAGCTTTTTCTGAGTAGTATATCTTATATAGAGTGTGATTACTTTTCAGCCTGGTCAGGTTTCAAATAATGATCCTTAGATCTCAGCCTCTTGAATATCTACGAGTACAAGCATGAGCCACCAGCACCTTGCTTGAATGATCCCACAGTTTTAACTACAGATTTTTCATATCCCCTACCAACTATGCTTCCTGATCCTTTTTTAAAGTTATCTCTAAATAGCTTATGGAGGATTTTGAGCATTGCTTAATCATTTTTTCACTTTTATTAGTATATACTAGTTGCACACTCAGAGGTTTGATGGAGTTACTTCCACACACGCATATGATGTACTTGCTCATATTCACCCTACCTTCCCAGTGTCCAGCCCCTTAATTCAAGGCCAAGAACCACTGTACACATGCAAACATTCACTGACACTCTCAACACACACACACACACACACACATACACACACACACACACACACACACACACACACACAGCAGAGCAATTAGCAAAGGATATAATGTGGACCAGGAACTGCAAGGAAACATGGGAGGGTAGATTGTCTTTTCCCAGTTCCTCTGCCTTCGTCCATTCTCTGCTTTTCCTTAGAACAATTCAAGCCTTACACAACTCACATCTGTCTGTTGTGAACAACCTGAGCCTGGATTCCAGTTTGCCATTCATAGGAAGCTGCCGTTGCTTGGATAGCTGGCCCTCAGAGTAAGCAGAGGCTCTCAGGTCATGTTTTATTTTTCCATGTGTAGTGTGAATGCAGGCCTTGAGACCGTAAGCAGTATCTTGAAGTGTATTGACATCTGTGTTGAGCTACAAGACTCACCTCAAAAAACAAGCAGAGGAAGTGGGATGCAAAGTACAAATCCTAAACCAATGGACCTATAGGTGACTGAGAGTCAATTTCCACATTACTGGAGTAAATACAAGGGCAAGTCCATTTGAAGAGGGGTCTCCAACCATTTCATGGGCCCACATGACATGTCTGGCAGAAAGCCACTTGTGTGTGTGTGTGTGTGTGTGTGTGTGTGTGTGTGTGTTTGTGTGTGTGTGTGTGTGTGTGTGTGTATGTGTGTGCCTGAAGGCGGGTCTGGGGCTCAGGATCAGGCTGGGTGCTGCCTATCCTTATGCGTTTTTTGCTCCAGCCGAGTGTTCTACCACCTCAGCCACAGCTCCACTTCTGGCTTTTTTGGTAGTTGATTAGAGATGAGAATCTGATGGACTTTCCCACCCAGGCAGGCTTCAACTGTGACCTTCAGATCCCAGCCTCCTGAGAAGCTAGTATTAAAGGAGGGAGGCACTGGCACCTGTAAAGAAGCCTCTTTTTTTGGGGGGGTTGTCCGTTCGTGGGGCCTGAACTCTGGGCCTGGATGCTGTCCCTCAGCTCTTCAGCTCAAGGCTAGCACTATACCACTTGAACCATAGCGCCACTTCTGGCATTTTTTCTGCTTATGTGGTGCTGAGGAATCGAACCCAGGGCCTCAAACATGCAAAGCAATTGCTCCACCACTGAGCCACCTACCCAGCCCAAGGAAGCCTCTTAAATAACAGATCTATTCATAGGGAGACAGTAAATGCCTCAGTCCAAGAGATGGTGTTGAGTTTTCATGTTTTAAAAGAATAATTACACTCAATAGCAAAGTATGAAGTAATATTGAAGGAAAGAAGACAACAAACTTTCATAAATCTGGGGTTGTGAAAGCCCATCGAACATGAGACTTTCATATAGGAATAACATCTATGTGGCAACACTGAGGCTCACCCATGTGGTCACATGTACTGTTTGAAGCCCTGTTCTCACATGATATGTTTCCAGAAATCTGGGATTCTGCTCTGTAGAAGATGTTTCCCAGTCACACTGGTAATTCTTAGTTCTGTTTTTCACACTTCTCATCCTTCATTCTTAGTATTATCCAAGTATCTTTTCCAATGCTGCTCCAGAAGATGCTTTCAATGTTACTGTAAGGATTCATTTAATAAGAGAAATATGTTTGAAGAACTTTAATACTTACATTAATAATATCATTACTAATAAAGACTAATATTCAAGAACTACTTTAAGATCAATAAAACATGATTTGGAACAGCTATGTGGCTTTGATATTAAAGCTGATAGCAGACATGTATTCCTAGACCATGATGAATCTGTATTTATTGCAATCTTACAATAAAAAAGTTCTTAAGAAAGAAAATGTCTTGATAATATAAGCAACCCAATAGTTGTTGAATAAGACATATATAGTGAGGACGTCTGTTGAGCTGGTACAAACTGGTTCTTGCTCTGAAAGCATCACCTATCTGTTCTGAGGGACAATCAGGGTTAAGAAGGGACACATGCTTCCAGATGACTGATCTGCCTAGCATTAACTGCATAAGTCCATTCAGGCCCACAGCCCTATAACCAATATAGGACAATCTTCAGAACAGTCATCTTGTCTTTCAGATTCAAGCCTGTAATCCTAACTCATCAGCAGACTGATACCTGAGGATCACGGTTCAAAATCACCCTAGGCAGCAAAGTCTGCAAGATTCTTATCTCCAGTTAACCACAAAAAAGCCACAGTGAGAGGTATAAATTGAGAAAAAGGAAAGGGGTGTAATTGTCCCCCAAAAATGGATTCTTTACCTGACAACTGTTTAACTGACTTAACTGTTATCCCTCTGAACATCATCTTCCTAATAATATTTTTTTAAAGAAAAGGAAAGATGGGGCTGGGAAGGTGGCTCAGTGGTAGAGTGTTTGCCTTGCATGCATGAGGCCCTGGATTCAATTGCTCATTACTACTTAAGCAGAAACAATGCTGGAAATCACGCTGTGGCTCAAGTGGTTGAGACTAGCCTTCAGCTGAAGAGATGAGGGACAGTGCCCAAGCCTAGAATTCAGGCCCATAACTGGAAAAAAGGAACAAAGAAAAAGAACTAAAAAGGAAGAGAGTTGCTACCATGCTCAATGGCCAATCTTCTAATCCTAGCTATTCATGAGGTTGAGGATAAGTGATTGAAGCCAACTTGGGCAGGAAAGCCTGTACGAATTCTATTTCCAATTATGTCCAAAAAACTAGAAGTAGAATTGTGGTTCCAGTGGTGAAGTAGTAGCCTTGAGGGGAAAAAATAAACTTCAGGGATAGTGTCCATTTCCTGAGTGCAAGCCCCAGAATGGCACAGAAGAAAAGAAGAAAAGACATTATGAACTTGGTTTATCTGTAACTGTGATGCCTTTGTTACAGACCATTATGGACTGAAACTCTGAACACGGCATACTAGGTCTGGAATTTTTGTGCACAAAATGTGTGCATAACCATCTTAACTCCTTCGCTATCCTATAGTTGCAGGTTTCATTATCTTCTCACCATGGAAGAGGCTTCAGTATTTACTTTCTCTAGAATACCTGCTTCCTTGTCCTCTGCTCTTTACTCACTGACAGCATTATTTTACCTGAGAACACAAGGAGGAGAATTGGCAAGACCTTGAAAGAAGGGAAGTTGCTAGAAGTGGGTGAGATGCTTGAGATAATGCCCAGGACCAGGTCAGAATTTTTTTGTGACGACTTGCCATGGTGTGTCAATCTTTATCAATATGCTGAGGGTACTTGGACATGAAGAGGAGGCCTCAATGCCTACTGGTGTCATTCAAACTACACAGATATAAGCCAGCTAATAATGCTCTCACTTTCCCAACATGGAGTTTTGGTCCCTGCGTGTCAAGGGAACTCAGGATCAAGCATGGACAGCTATCCACACATCAAGTTGTGACCTCTACATTGTTACAGCATTGAAAGCAGTTCAGCATGAATCACATGGAGCTTGTCAAAATCATTGAAGGGATGGGAAAGTGCTTCTATGTTGTATGGACCAAAGCAGACAGATCACCATACAAGTTTCCTTTCAGAGACCCCACTTCTGTTCAATGGCCAAGAGAACATACATGAAAAACTCCAGAATGAGGAGGTATGTATACCCCTATGTTTCTAAACTGGACCCTTCACTGCATGATTTCCCAGAGCTTATGGAAACAATGAAACTGAATCTCTCGAAGATCTGGCACTGAAGTCCCACAGAGACCATTGCCTACATCTGTGAGGAGAGCATAGGAGTTAAAATGGCCTGTCAGAGAGGGGAATACCCACAGAGTGTCTTCACGACATCTCAGGCATCCAGGATTCAGATAATTTTGGGGAGGTAATGAAAGCCTCTTTGGTGTGGATGGTGAAACATTGAAGCAGTTGGGACAGAGGATGGGAAAGCCAGTTGAAGAGTACATGGGTCCCATCAAGTCCCAAGATGGGCAGATCTACTATCAAGACAGCTGGACATTGTGATGGATATGTTACATAACTGCTTTTGCTCATGGACAAGTCTTAGACACATGTTATACTACAGCGACTCTGTTGTCTACTACCACAAATGCATGGAAGAGAGATAGAAACTTGATACAGTTGCTGACATCATCAAGATCATCCTAAGGAAGAACTTGATAGGCATTATCATCTGATTGTGTGTCTGGGTGACGGATGGGGAGATGTGTATGTGTGGAAACTAGGGCTTAAACTTTGGGCCCTGAGCTTCTTTGGCTCAAGACTTGCACTATAGCTCTTAAGCCATAGCTCCACTTCCAACTATTGTGATATTTTATTGGAGTTTCACAAGTACTTACTTACAAGATAAACTTTAATTATGAGGTGATATGATTTTAAAGATGATATACTATACTACTATGCAAATGTAACAAATAAAAATGGGAGTCAAAAAGACACTCTAAGGACTATGTAGGAGGTTTTATGAAAGCCGTGAAGTTATATCTAAAAAAGTGTTATTAGAGACTTAAACAACAGTGCTAAATTTCTTGTACCGGATAAAAGAATGCAGTCAGTTATTTCTGTTTAAATATCTAATATTATTTTTCTCTTTTTACTGTGTTTGTAATACATGCTATTAATATTAATAGGTGTATTGGACTCAAGCTGAGCTGTTGAATCTAGAAAAGTTTTGAGAGGTTGAACATCACCTCAATAGTACTCTGAAAGGTGACAGCTGGCCATGGAAGGGTTAAAACACAGCTCTGGAGAGGGTTAAACTATTGCCCCTTCCATAGTGCTTTAAAGGCCTTGAAACCTGGGGGATAAAAGAGAAGTCTCCTTTCTCAAAACAATAAGGGAAACAGTGTTACTCACTGTGGTGGCTCTGATTGTAATATTGATGCTTCATTTTTGCATGTATCCATGGTAACCTTCCCAGTGTGAATTCAAATAAATATGATTGCTTGTGTGACCTGGAGCCCAGGTGCCATTGAGCCTTGGTACCCCGGGTCCTCATTGATTTTGTTCTTTTTGTCTACACTTGTCTGTGTATTTTCTAATATTCTTCAGCTTGGTATCCAATTGCACTGCCTTGGGTTACAATTAGCGTCAAATAAGAATATTCTTGAACTGTAAAACATAAAAAGCTTGCAAACTTTCTTATCCCAAATGGCTTCAAACCACAATCCTCAGATCTAAGCCTTCTGAGTAGCTAGGATTACAGGCATGGGCCCCTGGCAACCAGCATGCATCAGAACACTTGATATCAGTGAGATCATTCTTGGGGAATGTCTGCACATCTCAGTCCTCCTCAGATGTTCTTTCCTGTTGCTCAAGCAGAGTCAAAAACTTTCACTCTTTATGTTCAAAATCCTTGAGGTTATTGAACTGACTTGCCCACCATGTACCTCCTTTCCGTAAATCAATATAAGGTTTTACTCCTTACCATCGATTAATTTTATTAACTAAATTAACTGGGATCCACACAGAGGTGACATGTCCTTTTCTGGATTGCATACTGTACACCTATGTTTTACTTTATCTAATACAGTTAACATTACTTACCTTGTTTGATGCTTCTTACTTTTCCCATATTTAATCCTTCTCATCTCTCTTTCCCTTGCACAGAGGGAAGAACCATTTGGAATGGTGAAGAGTGTGTTTTTAGTCATTCTCTGAAAAGCTTTACCAATGGATCCTGATTTCCAAGTCCTGTGTAACTGGCCTGTAAAATCTTGTTCTTTAATCTCTCCTCAGCTTACACAAATGACCAATTTTATCTAAAAAAGGCTATAGGAGATGAGTTTAGGAATTCGTTTCTGGTTATCAGTCAGGAATCCTTATTACCTGGTCACTGTGCATGAGTTGTTTCTGTTTCATTTTTATTTGAATAGAACAAGCAGTGTGTACGATTAGTAGCAGAATTAGACTTACAAGTATTTTTTTTTAATTCAGGGATAGCAGGCTCTCTTATTTGAACCACAGATCAACTTCTGCCCCACTTTCTTTTCTTTTGGTGGTAAATAGGACAGTGTCCCACAGGAAGCCAAGGGAACTACACAGTATCCTTAAATCTGAGGACGGCAGTTCACAGTCAGCCTGGGCAGGAAAATTTATGAGCGTCTTATCTCCAACTAATCAGCAAAAAGTCAGAAGTGGAGCTGTGGCTGAAGTGGTACAGCAGCAACCTTGAGCATAAAAAAAGCTAAGTGAAAAACAGATCTAGCACTAAAAAATCACAAAATAAATTTTTAAAAAAGTGGAAGAGAGCACAAAGAGTCTATTAAAAATGATAAAATGACCAAGAAACTGGTGGATCACACTTGTAATTCTACCTACTCAAAACACTGAAATTGAGGATCACCATTCCAAGCCAGCCAGGACAGGAAAGACCATTGTGTGTGTGTGTGTGTGTGTGTGTGTGTGTGTGTGTGTGTGTGTGTGTGTGTGTGCATGAGTGTGTCTGTGCCTTTCTGGGATATGAACTAAAAGTATTTGTTTGACCATGTCTGATCTTTTGGAGGTTAATTTGAGATAACAGACTCATGCACTTTCCTTGCTCCTGACGTTGAATCACAATCCGCACAATTCAGGACCCTATGTTAATCTCTATACTTACTTCCAGCTAAACACCAAAACCAAAAACTCAACCAAAGTGCAACTGTTTTCAAGCATGCTATCCTTCAGCAAGATTGGTGAGGCCCTCAAAACAAGCCAGAGAACCAACAAATAAACAAGTGAATGTATGTGAAGAAGAAAAGAGTCAATGAGTTTTTAAAATATAGACGCATACCTTTAATCCAATCTGAAATCTAAAGATCACAGTTCGAAGCCAGCCTGGGCAGGAAAGCCCAACTAACTTGAGTGTGCTAGGCATGGGCTAGAACTTGAGGGTTTTTGCTCAAGTTTAAAACTACTACTTACCGTCACATGTGGTTAAGTTGAGATGAGACTGATGGGCTTTCAAAGCCCAGACTGGCTTTAAACTGTAATCCTTAGATTTTAGGATACTGTGTAGTGCTATTGGTTTCCATGGGACTTTTATTGCCTATTAACCACCAAAAAAAAAAAAAAAAAGATTGAAATTAAGCTAAGGCTCAAGTAGTAGAGCCCGCTAGCTTTGAAATGAAAAACAAAATACCCAAAACAAAACAATCCTCAGCGAGAGTAACTAGGCCTTGAATTCAAGCCTCCAGCCCCACCCAGCCCCCCCCCCCCAAAAAAAAACCCTCAGGAGTAGAGTTTTTGTTCGTGCTAGCTTTGAGCAAAAAATAAAAGGATTCAAATGGTTTTTCTTTCTTGCTATTTTTCTTAACATATTTATAAGATGATTTCTTTGTTGCTTTGCATGTCCCTTCCCCATGATATAACCCTGTTTCACTGTATGTGATGTTGTTATAATTTGTGGAGGGGAAGGGAAAAAATTGTTTAAATAGGGATACAGGTGGGCCCATTGCAACAATGAGATGTACAAGATGTTATGTCAAAAAACGAACTTTACAACTTTCGCATGGGGCAGGGGTGTGGGGGGATGGGAAAAGATGGGAAGGGGAAAGAGAGGAGGCAACAATGCTTGATAAGAAATGTACTCATTACCTTGCTCAAGTAATTGTAACCCCTCTGTACAGTATTTTCACAATTAAAAAAAAAGCCAAAACTCTCATGGACAGTGAAGTCAGTGAAGTAGTGTGGCCTAAATGTAGCGCTTGTTAGTTTTGATCTAAAAAACAAGCCAGGTGCCTCTGGCTCATGTCTATAATCCTCGCTACTCAGGAAGCTTAGATCTGAGGATGACAATTGGAAGCCAGCCTAGGTTGAAAAGTCCCCTGGTGACTGTTTTGTCCAACTAAGTAGAAGTGGCACTGTGGCTGAAAGTGGTAGTGTGCCTGCTTTGTCCCTGAAGGCCGGTGCGTAGACACTGAGTTCAAGCCCTACAACTGACAAAATCAATCAATCGATAAATTAATTAATTACTGAGCGTAAATGGGTATGCCCTAATAATAAAAGACATGAACTTTCAAAAAGGGGGAAGAGACAATCAAATAAATGAAAAGGTGCAAACGGAGTATATTGAAGCTTTCTAAATAAAAATTGTAATCCTACCTGTTCAGAATGCTTATATCTGAGGACTGTGGTTCAAAGCCAGCCTGGGCAGGAGACATTTTACTGTGTTCAGTACTGAGGCTTGAACATGCTATGCTTTGCTCATGGCTAGAGGTCTACTTCTTCCTACGTGTTGGCTTATTAGATATAATTGTCTCATTGACTTTGTTGCCCAAGACTGGCTTTGAACCATGATTCTCAAATTTCAGTCCTCTCTGTAATGCTCGTGGCTTGCTATTGATATTCTAATCTCCTATTAACCACAAAAGATGCAGAAGTTGAGCAATGGCTCAAGTAGTGAAACCAACTACCATTAAGGTAAACGTAAATAAAACCTCAGGGAGAGTCATCATGACTTAATTTCAAGACTTAACAACCACCACTCACTTAAACAAACAAACAAACAAAAAGAACCTCAGTCACAGTTACCTGAGTTTGAGCCCTAGAAGAAGAGCTACAAAAAAGAGAAACAGCCTGTAGTTTACCTGTGGTCAAAGTTGTAGAGCATGGTAGTTTCAAGAGGAAAGGCAAAACGGAGCATGAGAGCTAGTGCCTAAGAACAAATGACAAAAAAAAAAAGAAATAATAAATAACTGAAAAGGTGAAAGAAGAGGTAATTAAAGATTTCTAAATGTTGACTCACACTTATAATCCTGAAGGCTAAGGTCGC